>NW_027397078.1:5198831-5455469 GCF_003265705.2 Callorhinus ursinus | reverse complement strand
CCTTTAGGAGTTTGATGGATTCCTGTCTCACGTTTGGGTCTTTCATACATTTTGAATTTTTTTGTGTGTATGCTGTAAGAAAGTGGTCCAGCTACATTCTTCTGCATGTGGTTGTCCAGTTTTCCTAACATCATTTGCTGAAGAGACTGTCTTTTTTCCATTGGATATTCTTTCCTGCTTTGTTGAAGATTAGTTGACCATAGAATTGAGGGTCCATTTCTGGGTTCTTTGTTCTGTTCCATTGATCTATGTGTCTGCTTCTGTGCCAGGACCATATGTCTTGATGACGACAGCTTTGTGAATAGCTTGAAGTCTGGAATCATGATGCCTCCAGCTTTGTTTTTCTTTTTCAGGATTGCTTTGGCTATTCGGGGTCTTTTGTGGTTCCATACAAATTTTAAGATTGTTTGTTTTAGCTCTATAAAAAATGTTGCTGATATTTTGATAGGGAATGCATTAAATGTGTAGATTGCTTTGGGTAGTATAGACATTTTAAAAATGTTTGTTCTTCTAATCCATGAGCATGGAATATTTTTCCATTTCTTTGTGTCCTCTTCAATTTTCTTCATAAATGTTCTATAGTTTTCAGAGTACAGATCTTTTACCTCTTCGCTTAGGTTTATTCCTAGGTATCTTATGGTTTTTGGTGCAATAGTAAATGGGATCAATTCCTTGATTTATTTTTCTGTTGCTTCATTATTGGTGTATAGAAATACAACAAATTTCTGTATGTTGATTTTATATCCTGCAACTTTGCTGAATTCATTTTTCAGTTCTAGCAATTTTTTGGTAGAGTCCTTTGGGTTTTCTACATAGAGTATCATGTCATTTGCAAATAGTGGAAGTCTGACTTCTTCCTTGCTGATTCAAATGCCTTTTATTTCTTTTTGTTGTCTGATCGCTGAGGCTAAGACTGCCAGTGCTACACAGTAGTGGTGAGAGTGGCCATCGCTGCCTTGTTCCTGACAGTAGAGGAAAAGCTCTCAGGTTTTCCCCATTGAAGATGATACTAGCTGTGAGTTCTTCATATATGGCTTTTATGATGTTGAGGTATGTTCATTCCATCTATCCCTACTTTATTGAGGGATTCTATCAAGAATGGATGCTATATTTTGTCAAATGGTTTTTCTGCATCTATTGAGAGGATCATATGGTTTTTATCCTTTCTTTTATTAATGTGGTATGTCATGTTGATTGATTTGCAACACGCTGTACACCTTAAACTTACACAATGTTATATCTCAATAAAGCTGGGAAAAAAGGAAAAGGTGAAAGGCTAAAAAGTAAGTCAAGGAATTAGAAAAAAAAAACAAGTAGAAAGAGAGAATTTTAAAAGGGAGGAACTGAAATTACTGAAATAGAATAATAAGCCAAATCAAAAGGAACAACAAAATACTAGTGTCTTATATGAATATAAAGATGACAGACATACATGCTTGATAGGTCAGGATAGGCTTACCTTCATATACTTAATTGTTATGTTAACAGATAATTATTGTTGAAGTTTATACTTGTCATGTAACTTTATTTTTTCTAATAAACATTATTAAGTAGGGGGAAAAAACTTACTCTCCATACAAATGCATATACCTGAATCCACAGGTTTTAGGGGCTGACCACATACCTGGGTGTTCTCCAAACTGACTTCCATGTAGAACACAATGTTTATTAAATTGTAAGTAATAAGGGGCGCCTGGGTGGCTCAATCGGTTAAGCGTCTGCCTTCGGCTCAGGTCATGATCTCGGGGTCTTGGGATCGAGCCCCACATCGGGCTCCCTGCTCAGCAAGGAGCCTCTTTCTTCCTCTGCCTGCCACTCCCCCTGCTTGTGCTCTCCCTCTCTCTCTCTTTCTCTAAAAAAAAAAAAAAAAAAGTAAGTAATAAAATCATGCTAATTTAAGGCTTTTAACTTATTATTACAACATAACCATAACCACAGCTTTTATTTAGACCGTAAACAAGCTCTGTTCAACGTAGTAGCCATTAGCCATATGTGACTAGTCAGCACTTGCAATGTAGCTAGTCCAAACGGAGATGTGCTCTAAGTGGAAAATATACACCAAATTCCAGACCTTTAGCATGAAAAAAAATTATACAAAACATTTAATAATTTTTATATTGATTACATGTTGGAATGATAATGTTTTGGATATATTGAGTTAAATGTAATATATTATTAAAATTAATTTTACCCATTTCTTTTTACTTTTTAATGTGCCTACTGGGAAATTTAAAACAACATATGTGGCTTGCATTTTATTTCTTTTGGACAGTGCTGCCCTCGACCAACACAAGATTTTGGGGCACCAGGGGGAGTATTTTGCCACTGACATTGTTTAAAATTGTCAGTGCAAGGTGAAAATAAAAAGCAGATGAATTCTTGTCAGCTTTAACATTGTTTTTAACTTCTCTATGGAGAATGCATCCACTTACTGCTTTGCACTCCACGCCTGATGCCATGAAATCAAATCAATCTAGCTTGCACTACTGAAGGGTCCTCACCTTGATCACAGACTGCTCAGTTGGGCATTTATGGTCCTCTCATTGGGTCCTGGCCTCCTTTTCCACTATCTCCTCAATTTTTCTGCCATCCTCGCTCCCATTTCTAGGCTGTGTTAACATTGCTCTTTCTCACCAAAAGCCCTATCTGAAATACTCAAGCACCTGCCTCTTCTGCTTGTTGAAATTCCACTGCTTTTTCCAGCTCAAGACTCCTTCCTCAAATCTCCCTCTAAGACTCCAGTCCTCAGGGATCTCTCTCCTCTTTCCAATTTCTCCCCTGTGTTCTCTGACATTTTATATGTTCAATAGATAATTGCTGAATGAGTGAATAAATGAGTGATTGGCATCATAGGTTAGATTTATTAAAATGAGTTCACCTGTGAGTGACAGCTCACCCAAAATAACAAAAGTTTGGACAAGACAGACATCTTTCTTTTCCCTCATAATTTCTCTCACCTCTTTGTAGGAAGTACAGAGCTCTGGGTACTCAAGTGTGTAGGTGGCCTTGACTCCATCCAGCTTTTGGTCTGCCATTCCTAGGATATGGCCCTCATTCTAATGGTTCAAGAGAACACCTTAAACAACAACATCAATATGAACGAAATACTTAAGAATATATTTAGCAAAAAAAGTATACAAGTTGTACACTGAAAACTACAAAATGCCACTGGAAGAAATTAAAGAAGATTTAACTAATGGAAAGGCATCTTGTGTTCATGTATCAGAAGACTTAATATTGTTAAGATCAAAATAGTCCCTGAAATTGTTCTACAGCATCTGTGCAATCCCCATCAAAATTCTAGCTGACTTCTTTGCAGAGATTGACAGGCTGATCCTAAAATTCATATGGGAATTCAAGAGACTCAGAGTAGCCACTACAATTTTTTAAAAGAAGAGTCTTTTAAAAATCTTTAAAAAGAACAATCTTTAAAAAGAAGACCAAAGTTTGTGGACTCAAACTTCCCAGTTTCAATATTTGTTGCAAAGCTACAGTAATCAAGGCAATGTAGTACTAACAGAAGGATAGACCAATGGAATTAAGATTTGGAAATAAACATTTACATTTCCTGTGAATTGATTTTTGATAAGGGTGCCAGGACAATTCAATTGGAAAGAATATTCTTTTCAATAAATGGTGCTGAAACAACTGGATATCCACATGCAAAAGAGTTAAATTGCACCCCTACTCTTACCATATACAAAAATTAACTCAAAATGGATCATAGACCTAAATTTAATAGCTAAAACTATAAAACTCTTAGACGAAAATGTAAGAGTAATTCTTTCATGACCTTAGATTTGGCAATGGATTCTTAGACATGACACCAAAAGCAAAAGCAACAAAAGGAAAAATAGATAAATGAGTTTTCATCAAAATTAAAAAATTGTGTATCAAAGGACACTATTGAGAAAGTGAAAAAGCAATCAAACAGAATGGGAGAAAAGATCTGCAAATCATATCTTTAATAAAGATTTTGTATTCAGAATACATAAAGAACTCTTACAATTTAACAACTACAACAAAAGATAAATACCCCAACTTTTTTAAATGGCAAGAGACTTCAATAAACATTCCTCCAAAGAAAATATACAAATGGCCAATAAACACATGAAAAGATGCTCAACATGATTAACCATCAGGGAAATAAAACTCAAAACCAAAATGAGATCACATTTCATACCCACTAGGATGGTTCTAATGAAAAAGACAAAATACAAGTGTTGGTGAGGATGAGAAGAAATTGGAACCCTCATATATTATTGATGGGAATGCAAAATGATGCAGCTGCCATGGAAAAGTTTGGCAGTTCCTCAAAAATTTAAACATAGAGTTACCACAAGACCCAGCAATTCCACCCCTAGAAATTTACCCAAGATAAATGAAAACATATGTCCACACAAAAACTTGTACATGAATATTCACAGCACCATTATTCACAATAGCTCAAAAGTGGAAGCAACCCAAATGTCCATAGACTGATGAATGGATAAATAAAATGTGGTATAACCATACCATGGAATATCATTTGGTAATTTGAAAGAAGTACTAATACACAGTACAGCATGGATGAACGCTGAAAGTATAATGCTAAGCAAAAGAAGCCCATCACAAAAGACTACATATTGTATGATTCTGTGTATGTGAAATGTCCAGGATAGGCAAACACATAGAGACATAAAGTAGATTAGTAGATACCAGGGAGGGAAGGGGAGTACTGCTAATGGGTTTTGCGGGCGGATGATGAAAGTGTTCTAAAATCAATTGTGTGACGTTGGCACAACTCTGTGAATATGCTAAAAGCTATTGAATTGTACACTTTAAGTAGGTGATTCGCATGGTATAGGAATTATATTTCAATATGGCTTTTATTTTATTTTTTTCTAAAACCCAGCATCTTAATCCAGGAAATTATATGGAAGAAGGATCAGGAAAAAAGTGGTGAGGGGAACACACTTACGATTTCTTATAAAAGTTCATGGACATATTCATTTAATCTTCCCAACCTATGAGAGTAGAACTATTATTACCTCCACTTTATAGGAGAAAAACTGAAGCACATTCCTTTAAGCAACTTCCTCACCCATAAGCAAATAGGTTTAGTAACACAACCAAAAAAGTATATTCCATGTATTTGGAAATTAAGAACTCATTGGTAAAAGAAAAAAAAATCATATGAAAATTAGAAAGTTCTTAAACTGAAAAACAATGAAAATGTTACATATTTAATATTGTTATATAGACATTTCTAGTCCTGATCAAAAAAGAGCAGACACACTTCCCCTTATTTCTCCCACAAAGTATAGCCTGGACACTATATATAAAAAAAAATATGACTTTGAAATGGGGAATACTTGGGAACCTGGGGACCCAAGGAATGACACAGTAATGAGCTTCCTGGGCATTCTTTTTGCTTTATATATCTCATACCGGGGGCTAAAGATGCTGGTAACACAGAAAAGGCAGTAGACACAGACAAAAAAAAAAGTCCCTAAGAAAGTTTGCTCTTTCTAACTGTAGGACCAGAAAAGGGGAAACCTAGAAAGACAGAAAACTTTTGGACAACAACCACTCTATTCCATCCAAACACCCTGGAAAAAATTATGGCCCTACCACTCTACACACCAGAAAAGGCCAAGGGGAGAGAGTAGACATCCACCCTCGCCAGGCTTTAATGAAGTGACTTACCTCCCCTGCCAGGGTGGTATAATGGAAGACCAAGTGGTTAGACTTTCATCCCAGCCAGACAGTAATGAGATAGCTCCCATAGTGTCAGTGGAAATCACATGGGGAACCAAGACTTCCACTCCCACCTGGTGGTAATAAGGAACCTTGCCCTCTCCCTGCTGGAATGGTGTCAAAGGAGGCCTAGTAGAGAGTCACGACTTTCACCACCACCTGGTGGCAACAAAATGCCACTTCCAACCCCAGGGTGTCAACAGAGGCTGAGGGAGACATCTGGGCTTCTGCTTACAATCTGGCAGGAAAGAGGTTATGTCCATATTCCCCTGAAAGCATGGTGTCAGAGAAAGTCTACTAAAACAAGAATTAAGTAAGATCTAGTGTGTCATAACATAATACTAAAAATGTTTAGGCTACAATCTAAAATCACTAATCATACCAACAGCCAGGGAAATCTCAACTTAAATAAGAAAAGATGATCAACAGATGCCAACGATGAGGTACCAAGAAGTGAACTAGAATTATCTGACAAGGATTTTAAAGTAGCCATTTCAAAAATCCTTCAAGAAGCAATTATGAACATGATTAAAACAAATGAAAAAAATAGAAAGGTTAAGCAAAAAATTAGAAAGTGTCAATAAAGAAATAGAAGATAAAAAGAAGAATCAAATGGAAACATTGGAACTGAAAAATACAATAACCAAATTAAAAAAAAATAAAAAATCTCATTTGATAAGCTGAACATCAGAATGGAGGGGACAGAAAAGAGAATTGATGAACAGAAAGAACAATAGGAATTACCCAGTCTAAACAAAGGAAAGGAAAAAAAAAAAACCTAGGAAAAATACATAGAGCCTCAGGGAACTGTAGAACTATAACAAAAGATCTAACATTTACATCTTTGGAGTCATGAGAAGAGGAAAAATGTAGGATTGAAAAAGTATTTGAGGGGCGCCTGGGTGGCTAGGTCATTAAGCATCTGCCTTTAGCTTGAGTCATGATCCCAGCTTCTCCCTCTCCCCTCCCCCTGCTTGTGTTCCCTTTCTCGCTGTCTCTCTCTGTCAAATAAGTAAATAAAATCTTAAAAAAAACAAAAGGAAAGGAAAAAGTATTTGAAAAAATCATGGCTAAAATTTCCCCAAATTTGGCAAAAGGCATAAACCTACAGATTCAAAAAAGCATAATGAATTCCACACAAAATAAACTCAAAGAAATCCATACCACAACACATGATAATCAAAATTCTAGAAACTAAAAATAAAGAAAAATCTTGAAATCAATGAAAGAGAAATAATACCTTATCTACAGGGAAAACAAATGGCAGTGGATTTTTTTTTTTTTTTTTGGCAGTGGATTTCTTGTCAGAAATTGTGTAGGCCATAAGAAAATGATACAAAATTTTTCAAGTGCTACAAGAAAAGAACTGTCAACCTAGAATTCTATAACCAGTTAAAATACTCCTTAGGAATGAAGGGGAAATGAAGATATTCTCAAATAAAGAAAAGCTAAGAGAATTTATCACCAGCAGACTTACTCTAAAAGAATAGCTAATGGAAATTCTTGAAAAAAAAAAAACAGGAATGATAAAAAAAAAAAAGGAATTTGAAAACATCAGCAAGGAAAAAAAAATAAGGGAAATAGTAAAAATATAGGTAAATAAAATACTTTCATTCTCTTGAGTTTTTTAAATTTTTACTTTTGAAGCAAAAATAAAAATGATAACATTATGTGATATGGTTTTCTCTGTGTGTAGAGGAAATATTTAAGATGATTACAAGTGGGAGAGAGGAAAGGAATTTATGAGGAGATAAGATATAAACACTTCATTCAAACTGGTAAAACATAGCCATTAGTAGAATGTGATAACTCATGTATGTGTAAGTATGTAACACTTAGGGCAACCGTTAAAACTCTGTAGAAAGAGATATACTAAAAAAAATACTATAGGGCCAGAGGGGGACAGGGTTAGAGATGCTACTGGTATCTAGTGTTACAGACCAGAGATGCTGTGAAACATCTTACAACATACGGTACTGTCCCTCAGAACAAAGAATTATGTCAATAGTGCTGAGGTTGAAAAACCTGGCTTACATGCTTAGCAGTGCTGGATATTATCATTCCTTTTAATAATTTTTTTTAAGTTTATGTTTCCCCTTTACCTGCTCTCTAAGTAGCCACTGTTAATTGGTTTTCCACAACCATCATTGCTTCATCATTCTTATAATCTTGACAATCTTGTAGTTTGAAAAATGAGACCTTATTTTATTTTGTACCTCTTCAGAAGAATGGCGTTATCTTTACTTCTTACTTTAGGTATTATTTGAATTTTTTATAATGAACATGTATTATTTTTTATAATTTTTTGGAAAAACTACTAAAGATTTTTTAAAAAATACTACAAATAAATCAAAATGAGATTCTAAAATATGTTCAAGTAAGCCACAGGAAGATAGCTAAAGGAAACAGAAACAAACAAGCCACAGAAAACAGAAATTTAAATGGAAAACTTAAGCCTTAACATATCATTATTTACATTAAATGTAAGTGGTCTAATTACACCAATTGAAAGGCAAAGATTGATAGAGTAGATTCAAACATATAATGCAACCATGAAACTCATTTCAAATACAATATAGGTAGGTTGAAATTAAAAGAATAAAAATATCTATACTATACAAACATCAATTAGAAGAAAGCAGGAGTGGCTATATTATTAACAGACAAAAAAAAAATTACCTTGGACTGAGAGGAATTTTAGAGAACGATTAAGGAGTCAGTCTACCAAGAAGACATAGCAATCCTAAATTTGTATGCATAAACCAGCAAAGCTGCAAAATATGTGAAGCAAAAATTAATACAATTACAGTTGAATAGTGATCACTTCGGCAGCACATATACTAAAATTGGAGTGATACAGGGAAGATTAGCATGGCCCCTGCACAAGGATGACATGCAATTACAGTTGGAGACTTCAACACCCCTCTATAAACAACTGATAAAACTTCTAGGCAATCAACAAGGATGTATAAGAACTTAACACACCATCAACCAACAGGATTTAAGTAACATTTATATAACATTCCACCCAATAACAGCAGAATACACCTTCTTTTAAAGTGTCCATGGCACAAAGATGGCACTGAAAGTGAAGAAGGAAGCCCCTGACCCTCCCAACGCCAAAGCCAAGGTTTTGAAGGCCAAGAAAGCAGTACTGAAAGATATCCAGAGTCACAAAAAGAAGAAAAGAAGAAGGAGGAGGAGAAGGAGGAGGAAAAGGAGGATAGTCACACATCACTCAACTTTTAGTGGCCCAAGCCACTCTGGTTCTAAAAGCAGCCAATATATCCCTGGAAGTGCACCTGCAGAAGAAACAAGTTTGACTATTATGCCATCATCAACTTGCCCCTGACCACAGAGTCAGCCATGAAGAAGATAGAAGACAACAGCACACTGTGTTCATTGTGGATGTTGGGGCCAATAAACACCAAATCAAACAGGCTGTGAAGAAGCTCTAAGACATTGAGGTGGCCAAGGTCAACATCCTGATCAGGCCCGATAAAGAGAAGAAGGCATATGTTCAACTTGCCTCTAACTATGATGCTTTGGATATTGCCAACAAAATCGGGATCAGCTAAACTGAGTCCAGCTCGCTAATTCTAAATATAAACATTTTGCCACACCACACAAAATAACAAAGTATCTATGGAACATAGAACAAGATAGTTCGTATTCTGGACCATAAAACAAATTTCAACAAAATGAAAAGAATGGAAATAAGAGTGTGTTCTCTGATTACAAAAGACTCAAACTAGAAACCAGTAACAGAAAGATAACAGAAAATATCCAAGCATTTGAAAACAAAAAAAGCATACTTCTAAATAATCCATGGATCAAAGAGGAAATTTCAAAGAAAATAAGAAATACATTGAATTGGATGAAAATTAGAATCTAGCATATCAAAATTTGTGAGATGCTCCTAAACCAGTGCTGAGAGGGAAATTTTTACCATTAAATGTTTACATTAAAAAAAAAGGAAAAATCTCCAGTCACCTAATATTAAGGAACTTCATCAAGGAGCACAAAATAAGCCCAAAGGAAGCAAAAGGAAAGAAACAACAATAAGAGCAGAAATCAATAAAATTGAAAGCAGAAAAACAATATAGAAAATCCATAAAACAAGGCGATGATTCTTTGAAAAGAGCAGTAAAAGTGACAAGTCTCCAGCAAGACTGACAAACAACAAAAGAGAGAAGGCACAAATTACTACTATCAGAAATGAAACACGGGCTGTCACTGCAGACCTTGCAAACATCAAAAGGATAATAAGGAAATGGTGTGAACAACTCTACACACAAATTTGATGAATTAGATGAAGTGGAGCAATTTTTCAAAAAGCACAAGGTACCACAACTCACCCAATTTGAGTAGCCCTATAACTACTATAGAAGTTTGTAACTTTAAAACTCCCAAGAAAGTAATCCCCAGGCTCACATAAATTCTACCAAACATGAATTCTAGGTGAAGTCTACCAAACATTTGAAAAAGAACCTCAAATTTGTAAAATCCTTTCCAAAAATTAGAAAGGAGAACAATTCTGAGCTTATTTTATGAGGGCAGTATCACCCTGATACCAAAATCAGACAGATAGTCCAAAAAAAGAAAACTGCAAACAAACAGCTCTCATGAATGTAGGCATAAAAGTACTTAACAAAGTATTATCACATAGAATTGAGCAACAAGCAAAAATAATTACACATCAGGGATGAAGAGGATTGATTCCAGAGATGCAAAGCTGGTTCCATATCTGAAAAGCAATCTATGTAAACCACCATATTAATGGTCTAGAGAAGAAAAGTAATATGATCATGTCAATTGATGCAGAAAAAGCACTTGAGAAAATTTATCATTCAAGGAGGATATCAGCAAAGATGGTGAAGAGAGCAATTTCAAAAATCTGTCCTTCCATAAAAGCAATTAAAAACCTGGCAAAAGCAACATTTTCAGAACTCTGGAAACTAACTAAAAGCTTATAGTGACAAGGAGAGTGCTTAGTCAAAAACAAAAACAAAAACAGAAAACAAACAAAAATCAAGCCAAATCTCAGTAAGAAAATGGCTTTATGGAATTTTCACAGATCTTGGTTCCATCCCCCCATTCCAAGCCCAGTGGTAGCCTTGAAAATAACACCCCACCTTCCTGGTACTGGTGTGGAGGGGAGCAAAACAGACCTTATTTACAAAGAATGGTAATTAATTGCTTTGACTCATCTGGTAGCTCCTTGGAAGATCAGCTCACAAGGTTTACTTTTATCTTGCCTATCTCAAAACTCAGCCTGTTTCTGAACATAGAGTTATGGCATGATCCAGCAGTTCCATTCCTAGATACATACCCAAGAGAAGTAAAAACATATGTTCACATAAAAACTTGTACATGAGTGTTCATAACAATACTATTCATAATAGCCAAAAAGTGGGAACAACTCAAATGTCCATCAACTGGTGAATGAATACACAAACTTTGGTATAACCATACAATAGAAAATTATTCAGCCATGAAAAGGAATGAAGGATTGACACATGCTACAACATGAATGAAATTGAAAACATTATACTAAGTGAAAGAAGCCAGACACAAAGGTCACATCTTGTATGAATCCATTTCTATGAAACATCCATAATAGATAAATCTATAGACACAGAAAGCAGATCAGTGGTTGCCAGGGGCTGAGGGGAAGGCGGAATGGAGAGTGACTGCTGAATGTGTATGGATTTCTGTTTGAGGTATTAAGAGCGTTCTGGAATTGGGTGCTGGTGATAGTCACACAGCATTGTGAATATACTAAAAAACACTGAATTGTACACTTCAAAATGGTTTAAATAAGTAATTCTTTGTTACATGACTTTTATCTCAATAAAAGTAATGCAAAAAACGTTCAACACACATTCATGATAAAAATGCTTAGAAAATTAGGAATAGAGAGTTGTTTCCTCAATTTGCTAAAGAATGCCTTCAAAAATCCTATAGCTGACAAGAAACACAATGGTGAAAGACAACAATTCCTTCCTAAGATCCAGAACAAGGCAAAGATATCTGCTCTTTTTGCTTTTATTCAGCATAATACTGAAATCTTAGCCAGAACAATCAGGCAATAAAAACCTGATTCAGATCAAGAAGGAAGAAATCAAAGCATCCCTATTTTCAGACGACATGATGGTCTATGTAGAAAATGCCAAGAAATTTACATAAAAACTCCTAGAACTAATACGTGAAGTTAGCAAGGTCATAGAATATAAGGTCAACATATAAAAATCAGTAGTATTTCTATGTACTACCAATGAACACATGGACACCAAAATGAATAACAATACCATTAAACCACTCAAAAAAAAAAGAGAAACACTTAGCTATAAATATAATGAAATATGTCTTATACATTTATGTTAAAAACTATAAAACCCTGATGACAGAAATAAAATATTTAAATAAATGGAGAGACATAGCCTATCCATGGATTGGAAAACTCAACATAATAAAGGTTTCATTTCTCCCCAAATTGATACACAGTTTTCATGCAATTCTTATCAATATCCCAGTAAGACATTTTGTGGATATAAACAACATTTTCTAAAATGTATTTGGAAATGTCATGGAACTAGAACAGCTAAAAGAATTTTGAAATAGAATCAGGAAATAGAAAATTGGAAAGGAGTACTCCATCCAATTATTATTATATTGCTACAGTAATGAAGACAGTATAATATGGACAGAGGAAAATACCCATGAATCAATGAAACAGAAAAGAGAACCCAGAAATAGGACTGATAAGAAAGACCAGCTGATTTTTGACAAGATGCAAAAACAATTTGATGGAGGAAAGATAATCTTTTTAATAAATGGTGCTAAAGCAATTGAATATCCATAGACAATCAACCCATAAAATGAACCTCGACCTAAACCTCATACATTATATAGAAATTCACTCAAAATCAATGACATATTTAAATGCAAAAGACAAAACCATAAAACTTTAGAAGAAATCATGGGGAGAATCTTTGGGTCTAAGGCTAGGCAAACATGAAACCAAAAGCACAGTTCATAAAAGAAAAAAGTAAAAAAAATTAAAAAATAAATAAATAAAAGAAAAAAGTCATTAAATTGGACTTCATCAAAATTTAAAACTCTGTGACAGCCTCTGTTAAAAGAATGGAAAAATAATCTATATACCTGGAGAAAATATTTATGAAACATATCTAACAATGGACTTGTATCTAGAATATATATAGAATTCTCATAATTTAATGGTAAAAAGCAAACAATCCACTTAGGAAATAGGGAAAAGAAATGAAGTGACATTTCACTAAAGAGGATGTACAGATGACAAATAAACACATTCAACATCACTAGCCATAAGACAAGCACTGCTATTAGAAAAACTAAAACATAAATAAACAAACAAAGACAATATCAAATGCTGGCAAAGATGTGGAGAACCTCTATCTCTAAACATTGCTAGGGAAAATGTAAAATGTTACAGCCATTCTGGAAAATAGTTTGGCAATTTCTTTAAAAAAACTAAACACATACTTTCCATATCATCCAGCAAAAGCACTCCTGGGCATCTATCTTAGAGAAATGAGAACTTACATCTACACAAAAATATGTACACAAGGAGCGCCTGGATGGCTCAGTCTGTTAAGCGGCCAACTCTTGATTTCGGCTCAGGTCATCATCTCGGAGTCCTGGGATCAAGCCCTGTGTCAGTCTCTGTGCTCATCGGGGAGTCTGCTTGAGGATTCTCCCTCTTCCTCTCCCTCTGCCGCTCCCCACCTCTAAAATAAATAAATAAATAAATCTTTTTTAAAAATGTGTACACATATGTTTATAGCAGCTTTATTTGTAATAGTCAAAACTGTAACCAACTAAAACATCCCTTAATAGATAAATTGTTAAAAAACAAAAAACAAAACTGTGGTACATGGATACCTTGGAATACCCCTTAGCCATTAAAAGGAAAAACTATCAATACACACAACAATTTGGACGGATATCAAGGGCATTATGCCAAGTGAAAAAGGTCAGTCTTGAAGGTGACATACTGTATGAGTCCATTTATATAATATTCTCAAAATGATAATATTATAGAAATGGTGGACAGACTTGTAGCTACCAGGAGTTAACAATGGTGGATTGGAGGGAAGTGAGTATGACCATAGAAGACTGGCAGGCAAGATACACAGGAAAGTATAAGACACTGACGAAAGAAATAGAAGACACAAATAAATGGAAAGATATTCTGTGCTCATGGATTGGAAGAATTAATATTGTTAAAATTCCATCCTACTCAAAGCAATCGACAGATTCAATACAATCTCTACCAAACTTCCAATGGCATTTTTCACACAGATTGAGCAAACAATCCTAAAATTTATATAGAACCACAAAAAACCCTGAATAGCCAAAGCAATCTTGAGAAAGAACAAGCCCAGAGGCATCACACTCCTTGATTTCAAACTATATTACAAAGCTATCATAATCAAAACAGTGTGGTATTAACATAAAAACAGATATATGGATCAATGAAACAGAACTGAGAGCCCAGAAACAAACCCATGCATATATGGTCAATTAATTTACAACAAAGGATGCAAGAATGTACAGTAGCAAAAGGAGAGTCTCTTCAATAAGTGGTATTGGGAAAACTGGACATTCACATGTAAAAGAATGAAATTGGACCTCTATCTTACACTGTACACAAAAATTAACTTAAACTAGATTAAATATTTGAGTATAAGATCTGAAACCATAAAACCAGAAGAAAACATAGGCAGTAAGCTCCTTGACACTGGTCTTGACAATGATGTTTTTTATTTGATACCAAAAGCAAAGACAACAAAGAAATATAAACAAGGGGGGACTATATCAAACTAAAAAGCTTCTGCACAGCAAAGGAAACCATCAAGAAAATTAAAAGGCAACCTGCTGAATGGGAGAAAATATTTGCAAATCATATAACTGATAAGGGGCTAATACCCAAAATATATAAAGAACTCAGACAACTCAATAGCAAAATACCAAACAATTTGATTAAAAAATGGGCAAGAGGATCTGAATAGACATTTTTCTAAAGAAGACACACAGAAGGCCAACACAGCATCACTAATCATCAGGGAAATGTAAACCAAAATCCCCATGACACTTACCTCACACCTGTCAGAATGGCTATTACCAAAAAGACAAGAAATACAAAGTGTTGGTGAGGATGTGGAGAAAATGCAACCTTTGTATGCTGTTGGTAGGAATGTAAATTGGTGCAGCCACTGTGGAAAACAGTATGGAAGTTCCTCGAAAAATTAATAGAGCTACCATATGGGCTAGCAATTCCACTTCTGGGTATTTATCCAAAGAAAATAAGAACACAAATTCAAAAAGATATATACACCCCCACATTCATTGCAGCATTATTTACAATAGCCAAGACATGGAAACAACCTAAGTGTCTACTGATTGGTGAATGGATAAAGAAATTGTGGTATATATATACAATGGAATATTATCTAGCCATAAAAAAGAATAAAATCTTGCCATTTGCAACAACATGGATGGACCTTAAGGGCATTAAGCTAAGTGAAATAAGTCAGGCAAAGAAAGACAAATACCATTTGATCTCACTTATAAGTGGAATCTAAAAACAAAAACAGAAAAACCCTAAGCTCATAGATACATACAATAGATTAGTGGTCACCAACAGCATGGATGTTGGGGGATAGAGGAAATGGGTAAAGGGGAGCAGTTATGAAATAAATAAGTCACAGGGATATAATGTATAGCATGGCAACTAGAGTTAATAACACTGTATTGCATATTTAAAAGTTGCTAAGAGAGTAAATCTTAAAAGTTCTCACCACAAGAAAAAAAATCTGTATATATGGTGACAGATGTTAACTAGACATCGTAGTGATCATCTCGAAATATATACAAATGTTGAGTCATTATGTTGCACACCTGAAACTAATATAATGTATGTCAATTATACATCAATAAAAATCAAAACAAAACAAACAAAGCAAATAAACAAAAAAGTCTAGGAGGTAGGGATCTGGGGAGTGACAGAATAGTTCTGTATTTTGACTGATGGTGGTTACACAAATCAATACATGTGATCAAATGGCATAAAACTATACACAAAAACTGTAGCAGTGAAAGTTTCCTGATTTTGATATTATACTGTGGTTACCAAAGATGTGATCACTGGGGGAAATTGGATAAAGTGTACAGAGGACCTCTCTGTACTATTTCTACAACTTCCTGTGAATCTATAATGATCTCAAAATAAGTTTTTTAAAATCGTGAAATAACATGAAATGAGAAGTAATGAGCTAAGCATTGAATATAAGAAGTTAGTAAAAGAAAAATGGATAAACTCAAAGAAAATAGAAAAAAAAAGAAATAATAAAGCTAAGTAATAAAAGAGGAGGCAAACAACAAAGAGGATCAACAAAGTCAAAAGTTGGCTTAATTGAAAAGATAATACTATGAAACACTTAATATCAATAAATTGGTAACTGATACAAAATGGCAAAACTCCTAGGTAATATGACCAACCTAAACTGACTCAGGGAAAAACAGAAATCTTGAGTAGTCCTGTAAATACTGCCAGACAAATCAATAGGTAAAAACACCAGGACAGCTGGTTTTGTAGTCAAGTTCTACCAAGCATTCAAAAAATATTTCATTCCAAAATTATGAAAATTCTTCTGGGGAACAGAAATAGAAAAGAAACTCTCCAGCTCTCCAATGTTATGAGGCTAGTACAACCTTGATAGCAAACACAGATATGAGTACAAGAAAGGCATACTACAGACAGCATAATTTCACTCACCAACACAGATTTAAAAACCCTAAACAAATTGTATGCAAACTAAACCACCAATGAACCGAAGAGACAAACATCACAACTAAGCTATGCTTATCCCAGGAAGGCAAAGTTAGTTTAATATCAGAAAATCCATTACTTTTATTCACTGATTAAGAGAGAAAAATAATTATCTTAATAAATGAAGGGAAAGCATTCAATGTAATTCAATACCTATTTGGAATAAAATTGCCTAATGACCTAGGATTAGAAGATAACTTAATAAAATTATTTACCAAAAACTCAAAACCCACCTAATACCTAAATGTGAAACATTAGAAGTTCACCTTTAAAATCAGATCAGACATAACTAAAGGACTATTACCACATCATTTCAACACCAAACCAGAGGTCCCATCTGTTAAGTAAAATGAGAAAGGGAATTTATAAACTTGGTAGGTTATAAAGATTGAAAAGGGGGGAAAATGATCATTATTTGAAAAGTAATTGATTGCTAACACAGAAAACCCAAGGGGATTAGTTGACAAATAATTAGAATTAATAGAATAGTTGAGGATGGTTGGCTAAAATGAAGAGAGCTAAAATCAATTTCACTTAGGGGCGCCTGGGTGGCTCAGTCAGTTAAAGTGTCTGCCTTTGGCTCAGGTCATGATCCCAGGGCGCCGCATCAGGCTCCCTGCTCAGCCAGGAGCCTGCTTCTCCCTCTCCTCCCCCTCTCCCAGCTCCTGCTCTCTCTCACTATCTCTCTCTCTCTCGAATAAATAAATAAATCTTTAAAATTAAATTAAATTAATTTCTATACTACAGCAACAGATAGAAAACATGTTTCAAAATATACCACTAATAATAGCAAAAAAGTTATATAGAAATAAATCTAATAAAGATATACATGACATTGGGGCGCCTGGGTGGCTCAGTCGTTAAGCATCTGCCTTCGGCTCAGGTCATGATCCCAGGGTCCTGGGATCGAGTCCCGCATTGGGCTCCCTGCTCGGCGGGAAGCCTGCTTCTCCCTCTCCCACTCCACCAGCTTGTGTTCCCTCTCTCACTGTGTCTCTCTCAAATAAATAAATAAAATCTTAAAAAAAAAGATATACATGACATTTATAGAGAAATTTATGAAACTTTACTGAAAGCTAAAACAACAGTTCCTCCCCAAACTGAAAGAAACATGGAGGTTTATTCTCTATACAAGTCAACAGGAGGTCTCTGCACTGCAGACAGTAGGCACACTGGAAGACAGAAGTACCTTACTACAAACCCAGGAAGTATGTGACCAAATCCCTAAATGTTAAATACTGAGATTCCACCCCACTGCTCCCCCAAGTCTTCCTCTCCAGTTGAATCACAAAACTCTGACAGCTAAACCTTTACCCTCCAATTAGACGATCCTCCTCTAATTCCCTCTGGGGAATTCAGCCAATATATGAAGAAAGACTTAAAGATACTGACCCTAGGGATTAACCCCCAAATGATGCACTCAGATCACTCAATGGTAAAGCTCAAAGTCAACAAGTTCCTTTCATGGGGTCAGAGCTTTCAATCAACTTTTTAATCCTAGACTCTTAATCATGAGCAGTCAAACAAGGTCTAACAAACATCAGAGGAAAAGCGCTAATATGGAAGATAGAGTCCAAAGCAAACAGACCAGTAAACACAAGGGGATGAAAGCAACCTGAAGGAAATATAATCTACAAGGAACAGAAAACTTTAAAAATAATTATCATTAATATATTAAAAGCAATCAGAAATGATATTGCATCTGTGAAACAAGAACACAATTCTATTATTAAAATAGAAAACAAAAACAAGCTCTAGGAAAGTAAAAACATGGTGAGATGGTAGCAGAAATGAAACACTCAGTAGTGACACAGAAAGACAAAAAAAGGAATAATGATCAGGAAAGAAATGTAAGAAAATGAAAGGACCAGACCAAGAGGTATGACATCTGGAAAATATGAGTTACAGAAAGAAAGAATAGTGAAAGCAGGGGTGAGAAAATCATCTCTGAAAGAATTAAAGAAAATTTCTCCAAGCTCAAGGACATGAATTGTCAGATAAAAAGGCCTACTTAAAACAAAGCATAATTGAAGAAAACAGACCTACATCAAGGTAACTTTAGAACAATGGGGACTAATGGAAGCTTCTAGAACAGAAAAAAAAATAGGTTTTGTACAAAGGATCAGATATCAGAATGGCTTTATCCTTAGCAGAATGGAATCAAGAAAACAATGGAGTGATGCTTCAAAATTCTGAAAGAAAATTATTTCCGATCTAAAATTCTGTACCTGACTAAACTACCATTTTAGAGTAGATAAGTAAAAGTATTTGTAGATATGCAAGATCTCAAAATACTTATTCTCCAAGCACAGTTTCCCAAGAAGCTACTGGGGGAAGTGCTCACCAAAAGGAGATGACCAAGTCAAGACATGAGACACAGGAAATAGGAGATCCAACAAGGAAAACACAAAGACAATCCGCAGGTAGACAGTGAAGGGATATCTGGGATGACAACTGTGCGTCATCAGACATATGCAACCAGCCCAAATTGGAACAGGTGACTCACGTGATAGAAATGTTGAGGGATGCCATTACCAAGATGCCCACTGCCTTTGCCCCATCTTTTTAACCTGTGAAAAGCATTTGTGAGTGAAATTGACCAAGAATTTTCTTTGTGTTTGGCTACTCTAGACCAGAAGTTATGAATTTCAGGCTCTCCACTCCATGCTTTGTTGCCCGGATTGACTGAGGACACTCACCTCACCCACAGGAATGTTCTACTTTGACATTCTCCTGGGAACGAGCACAGTTGGCTTGCAGAAGATGCAGACATTTTTTTCATGTGGCCATTTCTTTTATAGACTTTCTAGAAAATTCTGGGACATACCATCTGGCTTCAATTCAGCAAGTGCTTTTTTATATTTGTTTACATTTATATGGGTAATAATATGCCCCTGGCTTGTTGCCTTCTAGAGATCTAACAATACAGGAGAAGAGCTTAGGGAAAATAATGAGTGGTGTGTTAGTTTTCTGTGGCCACTGTAACAAATACACAAACTGGTTGGCTTCAAACAACAGAAATTTATTTTCTCAAATTCAGAAGTCTGAAATCAAGGTGTCAGCAGGGCTGTACTCCCTCTGGAGTCTCCAGGGGACAATCCATTCTTTATCTCTTCCAGCTTCTCGTGGCTGTAGGTATTCCTTTGGCTTGGGCCACATGACTCCAATCTCTGCCTTTGTGGACACTTTTCTTCCTCTTCTCTTTTGCCTTTCTCTTGTAAGGATACTTAACACTGGAAATAGGGCCCACCTGGATAACCTAGTATATCTCCCTATCTCAAATCCTTAATTATATCTGCAAAGACTCCATATCCAAATAAGGTCATATTCAGAGGTTCCAGGGATTAAAATATGGACATATCAAAAAATATAAAAATTAAAAATAAATAAAAATAAAATAAAAGACGGACATATCTTTGGGGGGGTGCGGTAGGGATAGACACCATTCAACCCACTACAAGTAGTTAGCAAATCTCTCAATTCATGTTTCTCAAATTACAGTGGGATACAGACCACTTCTAAAATAAAGCCATTTTCAAGGAAAACAGGACAAAACAAATAATTTATAATAGATTTTGGGTGTGGGTGGAATTTGACAAATTGATTTAAAATTTATACGGTAGGGGGGTGCCTGGGTAGCTTAGTCGTTAAGCATCTGCCTTCGGCTCAGGTCATGATCCCAGGGTCCTGGGATCGAGCCCTGCATCGGGCTCCCTGCTCAGCGGGAAGCCTGCTTCTCCCTCTCCCACTCCCCCTGCTTGTGCTCCCTCTCTCACTGTGTCTCTCTCTGTCAAACAAATAAAACCTTTAAAAAAATAAAATAAAATTTATATGGTAGAGCCAAGTCAAAGAATAGCTCAGACATTCCTGAAAAAGAATGACAATGTTGAGGGAACCCTGCTCTAAGTCTTAAATAAATTTATGGTAATTAAGGCACTATGACATTAGCTCAGAGATGGACAAATGAGCCAACAGAACACAGTTAACACAATCAACAGCCAGCAACACACTAAAACATACAGAGACACTTGATATATAACAGAGGCATCACTGCAAACTAAGTTATTTATATGAAGAAAATGGATGTTTACCTCATAACAAAAAAATCACTTCCAGGTTCATGCAGGAATTAAGTATGAGCAGCAGAACTTTAATATAGCTAGAAAACACAAGAGAAGGGGTGCCCGGGTGGCTCAGTTGGTTGAGCGTCTGCCTTCGGCTCAGGTCATGATCCTGGAGTCCCGGGATTGAGCCCCACATGCTTCTCCCTCTCTTTCTGCCCCTCCCCTGGCTCATGTTATCTCTCTCGCTCACTCACTCTCTCTCAAATAAATAAATAAAATCTTAAAAAAAGAAAACACAAGAGAATGTCTAATGATTTTAGGAATCCAAATATCCATCAATAGGAATAGAGTTAAATAAATAATCACATACAATACGGTATTTGTGGACACCGTGATGCACTTCCAAGACTCCCTTCAAGGAAGGACTTGTGACTCCAGCTGCCGGAGGTGCTGTCAGTCATTGGCCTTCAGCTGTCAAACCCTTCAGGGACTGCCTCAGCTTCAGAGAACTGGCTGGTACAAGGTCACCTTCCTTACTGGGGTGGCCACATCCAATGACTGGTCAGCCCAACTCACGACAACCATGAATGTTCTGAAGGGCCATTCTAGTTTCATTTCATTTGCTCATGATACTCTGAGACAGGGATTTGGTTTGGGCTTAGCTGGCCATTTCTGCTCCACATCATATCTGCTGGGGTCATTCACTCAGCTGCATTCGATTGGTAACTAGGCCGAACTAGATGGTCCAATAAGGCTTCCTTCATTACGTGCCTGGCACCCAAATGCTCCTCTGAGTTGACTCTGTCTTACTATTTGGTTACCTGAGACATCCTCACAACACAGTGCTCTTTCAGTAATCAGATTTCTTACATGGTAGCTGGCTTCTAAGAGGAAGCATTCCAAATAGTGAAGGCAGAAAAGTATCAATCTCTTAATTCCTAACCTTGTTAGTCACCTGGCATTGCCTCTGGTACATTCTATGAGTCGAAATAACTCAGAAGGCCAGCCCAGATCCAAGGGGGAGGCAAAACAGACTCCTCTTGTTGATGACAACATGATGAGATCACATCTCAGGCAAAAGAGCCTGTGGGATGGGAAAGATTTTTGTGGCCATCTTTGGAAATGCAATTTATCACAGCCACCATGTACAGTCAAGCAAGTCATGTGCTGTACCACTCCAGGAGTTACCATTTGCCTGGACCTCAAAGCAAATAGCTCCCCCACAGTTGTGCAGGACACAGCCAGGATAATTGGTCCCCATTGCCCTAGACTCCCACACATATAATGCTGATCACAAAAAGCAAGTCACAGATGAATATACACAGTATTACACCACTTGCATGAAGTTTAAAATGTCAAACTGAAGAATGCATTATTTAGTGCTACATAAAAATGTAGAAAGCCTCTAGAGACAAACAAGGATATGACAAGCACAAAATTTAGAAAAGAGCTGGAGGATGTGGTTTCTAAGATCAAAGAGGAATATAGAAACTTGAGCGGTCTTGGTAATAGTCTATTACTTCAGCTAGATGGAGATATATGGGTGTTTGTTACCTTATTTTGTACATTTTTTTGTATATACAAAATAATCCATACTCAATTAAGAAAGCAAACAAATAACATAATAAAATAGAAAAAGTAAATAAAGATTAATTCAGGAAGGAGTGGCCTCTGGAATCATGGAAAGGGATCTGTTAGGAGAAGGATATATAGGGGA
The DNA here is from genome assembly GCF_003265705.2 of Callorhinus ursinus. Classification (NCBI taxonomy): domain Eukaryota; kingdom Metazoa; phylum Chordata; class Mammalia; order Carnivora; family Otariidae; genus Callorhinus; species Callorhinus ursinus. Next base: position 5,433,073 of record NW_027397078.1, on the reverse strand, counting down.
TCCAGTAGCACTTATTAAGTTACATTGGCATGTACTTGTCACATTGTTCTTTATACCTTACGAATTGACTGCATACCTTCTTTCGTTTGTGGTTGTCAGAAGATGTAGACCATAGAATCAGCAGTGAACAAAATGGTGTCCTAACAAGAATTATTCCCATCTGGGTGTACCTCAGAGAGCATACAAGAGAGACAAAGTCTAAACTTCTCATTCGAGAAAGGCCATAGATAAGCTTGTAAACGAAGAAGAAAGAAATATTCAGCTTCTCCTTCCAGGTTACAAGATAACATTAAATTCTAAACCAAGAGTACTAAATATAATAAAAGTTGAGGGGTGCCTGGGTGGTGCAGTGGTCTGGGTGCTCGACTCTTGATTTTGGCTCAGGTTGTGGTCTCGAGGTTGTGGGGTCGAGCCAGGCATCATCGGGCTCCGTGTTCAGCTCAAAGTCTCCTTGGGATGCTCTCTGTCCCTCCCCACCTCTCTCCCTCTGAAATAAATAAATATATCTTTAAAAAAATAATAAGAAGTTGAGATGGGGGCATCTGGGTGGCTCAGTCAGTTGGGCATCGGCCTTCGGCTGGGGTCATGATCCCGGAGGCCTGGAATCGAGTCCTACGTTGGGCTCCCTGCTCAGCGGGGAGTCTGCTTCTCCCTCTCTTCCCCACTAGTGCTCTCTCTCACTCTTTCTTTAAATAATAATAATAATAATAACAAAAGTTGGGATGAGAGAGCAAACATTAAAATTGCAAAAGATATATACTTCGGTACTGAATATCGTCTGAAATGGCTGCAGATCTCATCGTATCATATTTCCGTGAAAAAAAAAATTGAGAGGGAAGAGCCCACTGCTCAAGGACCACTCAATGAGTTTGTATCATGGTTAAATACAAAAGACCACTCAAGACAAGTGAAAGGGAGACCATTTCTGTGTTTAGAATCTTTCATTGTAATTGTAACAGCAATATTGGAAGAGCCTATTTTATAACTCTTTAGATTCCTAAATTTCTACCCAGCATTTTCAAGAGTCACTCCTAAGCAAAGGTGACATAAATAATACAATGTTTGTAATGTATTCTCTCTTTTCAGAGAATCGGGATGATGCTCTAAAGAGGTAGTTTTTTTTTTTTTTAAGATTGTATTTATTTAGTTGACAGAGAGAGACACAGTGAGAGAGGGAACACAAGCAGGGGGAGTGGGAGAGGGAGAAGCAGGCCCCCCGCAGAGCAGGGAGCCCGATGCGGGGCTCGATCCCAGGACCCTGGGATCATGACCTGAGCCGAAGGCAGACGCCCAATGACTGAGCCACCCAGGTGCCCCTCTAAAGAGGTAGTTTTTAAGAAAACCAGACGCACACATATGAAATCATTTAGGTCATTTGTTGTGACAGTAAATAAGAAATCGAGTAAGCTATATTTCAACAAAGAAAACTTTTCTGAGCAGGAAGACAAGTACTTTAAAAGACACAGTGTCAGGATGAAATCTCATGGTTCGATTCTTCACGAAAACCTTAGCTCTGTTTTCTGCAGACGAGTCCATGGATGTAGCAGAGTATATTGTGTGAGCTATAGGCAGAGAATTTTTCCCAGGGCTATTCAAACACACAGGCAAAGGCAGGAGAATGCTTCTAAATTTTTATTTATTTGTTTGTTTATTTATTCATTCATTCGTTTATTTTTAAAAAATTTTTATTTAAATTCAATTATTTAACATATAGTGTATTATTAGTTTCAGGGATAGAGTTTAGTGATTCATCAGTTGCATATAACACCCAGTGCTCATTCCATCAAGTGCCCTCCTTAATGCCCATCACCCGGTTACCCCATACCCCCACCCACTTCCCCTCCAGCAACCCTCAGTTTGTTCCCTATAGTTAAGAGTCTCTTACGGTTTGCCTCCCTCTCTGTTTTTATCTTATTTTATTTTCCCTTCCTTTCCCCTATATTCATTTTTAAAGCCATCTTGAGTAAACAGTGTTTAAAGTGCTTTCCTCCCACTTTTCCCTTCTTCTAGAAATATCTCTCCATGTTTAAGAGAAAGTGCTCCTTCTCCCATTCCACCCAAGTGCTCCCATTGGGACAACCAGCCATACTTGTGACCATGTGACTCCATGACCTCATAGCCTTCATTCCCCTTTGCATTGGAGCTTGGGAAACAGTAGCAGTCCCTCTCAGAGAGCAAACCTGGTCCAAACCCCCATCATATCTCACCTGGATTATTGCAATGGGCAACTGGTCTCCCTCCTTCTGCCCTCGTCTCTCTACTGTTCATTCTCAATACAAGACAGAGCCAAATGGAAATCAGATAATGTCATTCCTCCTTGCAAAACCCTCTGGTGGTTGCCCGTCTCATACTCTGTCGAAGTCTTTACTATGACCCACAAAGCCCCATGTAATCTGCCTTACCACCCTGGCCTCGTCTCCTACTACCTTTCCCCTTGCTTGCACAATTCGGTCTCAGTGGCCTTGCAAATGTTCTTCACACATGCCCACCCACGCCTACCTAATGTTCTTTGCACCTGCAGTTCTCTCTCGCTTGTTACTTGCATGGCTCACCCCTCCTCTTCCTTCAGATATTTGCTCCAATGTCATCTCCTTAGTAAGGCCTTCCCTGACTATTCAAATCGCGACATTCACCCCTACCCCCACCCCAGCACTCCCAATCCCCCTTCTACACTTGATCTTTTTCTTCCATAGCATTTATCACTTTCTCATATGTTATAAAATACTGCCTTTTACTTTTGTATACCACCTGAATTTCATCCCCCAGAATATAAAAAGGTTTTCTTTCTTGTTTTTCTTTCCCTGCTCTTCCGGCACCTAGAACAATGGCTGGCAATGTAATAGGTGCTCCATAGATACTTGTTTTGTGACTTGGGTGAGTGAAACGTGGAGAAGATGAGAGCTGGCAGCTGTGTCATCCGTGGTCCAGTCTTGTGGAAAAGCCTGTCTGAAAGAGGAAAGCTGACACAGAGAAACCAGCACTCCCTACCCTAGTGGGGCAAGAGCCCCTGTCCCTGTTCCTCCCAGAAGCCAGTGGCATCTCTGCCTGTCCCAGAGTTTTCTACATGAGCCAGTATATCCCCCATTTTGCCTAAGGTGGTGCCAGGTGAGCCTCCATCGTTTGCAATCACAAGAGTTGGAAGATGTGAGTGCCCTTTGCACGGGCACCTACGGGGCACATTTTCATTTGCAGTCACTTAAAATCTCTCTGTTCATCAACCTTGTGCAAAATGGGACACAGAGACGAGGCAGGTGGGCTGCCTTCTGCTACATCCTTCTGCCGCATCCTCCTGCCGCATCCTGTCCAGCCCTTTGTTGATCCGGCTCTCTAGACACCCCCACTGCAAACATGTGGCCTCTAGTGGCTCACGTATTCACTTGGGTTGTCCCACCTCCTCTTTCTACCCCAATACCACTAATCCTACCCTGCCAGTCAGAAATTGATAACAAAGAATGAGGAAATCAAGGATATTGTGACACATTAAGAATACCTTCATGACCCACCAAAGTGTCCCAACCTGCTAGTTGGGAAATAGCAGGCCAGAAAAGCATTATATATCCTGCTCATTTTGCAAAACAGCCAGCCAGTCAGATGAAAAGGGACTCTGGAGATTTAAGTGACCTATTTATTGCAAGTTTATTTAATTTTTGTTTTATTTTATTTTAAGATTTTATTTATTTGAGAGCGAGCGAGCGAGCGAGTGAGTGAGAGAGAGAGCATGAGTGGGATGAGGCCCAGAGGGAGAAGCAGGCTTCCTGCTGAGCAGGGAGCCCGAGGTGGGGCTCGATCCCAGGACCCTGGGGTCATGACCTGAGCCGAAGGCAGATGCTTAACCGACCGAGCCACCCAGGCATCCTTATTTTATTTTATTTTTTTAAATTGTATTTATTTATTTGATAGAGAGAGAGAGAGTGTGCAAGCAGGGGGAGAGGGCAGAGGGAGAAGCAGACTCCCCGCTGAGCAGGGAGCCCAATGCGGAGCTCAATCCCAGGACCCTGGGATCATGACCTGAGCCGAAGGCAGATGCATAACCGACTGAGCCACCCAGGCACCCCGTTCTGAGATGAGTGGAAGTTAACCCAACAAAGGAGGGGAAGGACATTCTAAGAAGAGAGGCAGCATGAACAAAGGCATGAAGCTCTTTAGTGCTGCTGGGGTACAGTTCCTATTGAGATCCCATAAATAGACATTCTGGACTCCCTTGTGTGATAAATTTACGAATTATGGGCTACAACATAGAAATTCTTGGTTCCAAAAGTAAACTAGAAGATTTTGCCCATAAGTGGCATTCAGTTCGACAACATTTATTGAGCTCTTTGTGCTAAGCACAAAAATAAGAAGACATATTCCAGTCCTTACCAAGCCTATCGGCAAATGAGACAAATCCACAAATGACTGGCATAATCAACAAAGATACAAGATATAATAAAGGGAAGAAGAAAGGAGAGTGTTGGCAGGATCTTGAACTTGGGCACCTCTTATGCACTATCTGTGTGTTTTATCTGTGTTATGTCATCTAATGCTCTTATTAATCCTACAAAGTAGCCTTTTTTTTCCCCCTTATTTTATTGATGAGAAAAACTGAGGAGTCCATGGTCACCTGACTAGTAAGGGGAGGAGTACCAGTCTGCTAGACTCCAAAGTCCAAGCTCTTCCCTTACAACCTGCCAGCCCCCATAGCACCATAACAGAAGCATGAAAAGAATATTGCTGATGGGGGGTTTGAAGGGAGAGCAAGGACTTCTGGGTTGAAGAATCAGGGATAAATTTAAGGAATGGGTGATGTTTGGGGGAGGCCATGAAGTATGGGTAGAGTTTTAACCGGCAGAAGATTATGGGGGGGGGTGTTCTGGGTGGAGGAAACAGCATGGCCAAGGGTCCCAAGGTATGGGAAAGGAGGCCTAAGGACCTACAGGGTGTGTTTTATGTCAGTTTCCCTAGGAAGCAGACTCTGAGATAGAGTTTAGCATTCAGAAAATGTATTATGGAGTCACTGAGATCAACCCCTGTGGGGGCGTGAGGGAAATAGGATTAAGCAAAGGAGGGTGTTGGGCTACTATACAGTCACAAAGAAGGCCTTAGCCAATTTCATGAATTGTTCTGAAGCTGGAATGACTTTTCAGAGCTGCCTTGAGACAAGGGGGATAGATCTTTAGAGACCCCCTTTGAACCAGTCATTGGATGTAGGCTGTCCCTGGGAAGGGAATGTGAATCTTGTGTGAGGTGGTCCTCTCCATCCAAGAGCAATCCTCAGAGAGGGACTCATATGAAAGCCATCGTCCACCAACACTCCCAGCAGCTGGGGGAGTGAGTAACTTGGTCCTGAAAGGAAAATTCTGGGTGAAGTTCACTACAGGATGTGTGCTCTGGGCAACAAGCAGGCTGACCTGGCAAGACATGAGAACGCAGGACTAAGGAAAGGATGAAGTTGGAAAGCTGAGAGCGGGTGGACAGTGAAAGCCGGACTTTGCATTTTGTAAAGAAGGAAAATGGGTCCCTGCATTTTGCATGAGGCAAGGTCATGGATAGAAGTTGCACCTGTCATAATGCATGGGACATCTGAGGGTGGGCAGAACTAAGAGGAGAACCAGTGGGTTTTTCCACAGTCAAGGTAGAAGGTGAAGAGGGGAGAAGTGAACAGATGGCAGTAGTAATAGGAAGGAAGGGATGGAGGGAGCAGAAGATTTGAAGACACACAGACATTGCATGTTAAGCATTTTCTACAAAAGGCCTCTGAGACTGAAAAAGAGAGAATACTTTACTACAGTACAACTGTTCCATGGAGTACTATCCCGATTTTCGGTGTAAAATCCACATAGAGAGGGATTTTTGTTGCTTTCCCAGCATCTAGAACAATGCCTGGCAAATAGCAAGTATTTGTATTGGTCAGCTTTGGCTATGATCATGCTAAGTCACAAAAATCCCAATATCCCAATGGCTTAGAGCAACAAATGTTTATTTATTGTTCACCGCTCTATAGTCACCTGTAACAACTCCTTTCCAGGCTGTGGGTCGGGTTCAGGTCAGCTCATGTGTCTTCCTGTACCAGGACCAAGCTGAAGAACATGGGGGACATACTATTCTTTCAGCAGGAGCCTAAGAAGGCTAACAGAACTTGCAATGCCTCTAAAAGCTTCTGGTAGGATCTGGTGCACTGTCACTTCCACCAACCATTTTCCATTGGCCTATGCAAGTCATATGAGCAAGCTCCACATCAATGGGATAGGGAAATATACTCCTCACCCGAGAAGCTGGGGAAAGGAGAGGGAATATTTGCTGAACAAAAATAAAATCCACAGTAGGGGCGCCTGGGTGGCTCAGTCAGTTAAGCGTGTGCTTTCAGCTCAGGTCATGATCTCAGGGTCCTGGGATCCAGCCCTGCCTCGGGCTCCCTGCTCAGCGGGGAGCCTGCTTCTTCCTCTCCCTCTGTGCTCTCTCTCTCTCAAATAAATAAATAAATAAATAAAATCTTTTAAAAACATAAAATAAAATCCACAGTAGTGCTCAATAGATATTTGTTGAACGATTGTATGAATAAATCTACGTGTACTGGTACAAAGAGGTCCATAACATCCCCATCAAGTGAAAAAGGCAAGTCGCAAAGCAATATATACACTATGATCCAATTTATAAACACACACACCAAAAATAAAACCATATACTGATCTATGCACATATTTTTTCATAAATGCATACAGAAGTGGCTGGAAGTAGAGACACTAAACAGTTAACTTCTGGAAAGGGGGGTAAGATTGGGTATGAATAAAAGGGAACATTTGCTTTTATATCATTTGAAATTTTTTTCATGACAAGAAAGTTTTTTTTTTTTTTTAAATACATTGTAAAAAAGGAAGAAGAAAAATAAGTCAATGTCCATTGTGAAGCTCCTCACACAGTCTGGATTGGAAAAATGTCAAATGAGCAATTTGGAGGAAGGAAGTTAATGTCACAGTAAGAGTGACAAATTAATAATAAAATGTGCCCTAACTCTTATAATTGTTCAGTTACTGCTCTGACATTTAAAAAACTTTACAACCTTTATGGTAAGTACCTTTATCTGGCTTATGAAATGACTACGAAATTAGTTGACTGTATCTTTCACTTAGATTGCATAAAAAAGAACATTTACTTAACCCATGCCATGTACATAGCAGATATTCAGCATTTGTTGTACTTAACAAAAATTCTAGCAAGTCTATTAATAGTTTAATATTTGCAATTCACATAGGAATATCAAGTCTTCTTAATGAAGAGAAGTCTTCTCTAAATGTCATTCTTTATCTGAAGATGCTGCAGGAAGCCATATTGTAAAATAAATTGGGCATTCGATTTTTCCACCCCTTGCTCTAGAACTTCACTGTTCTAGACAAAAGTCATGGATATAAACTTTCTGAAAGACTGAATCACTTTGTCAAGTAACATTTTAGAACATCTGATCAGGGCTGTCATAGCTTCTCATAGCTAACATCTAAGCAACCACACAAAGGATCGTGAAGTCTGGTGGCTGAGGTCTTGGGAAAAAGCAGGCAAGTCCATCAGCCCCCAAACCCTCACTGACTGCCAACGCGATGCATCCAGGCTCTTAGATGAGTGAAATACATTTCAAAGAACACGAACTCCACTCCACCCTCACGAGAAAACAACAAATAGGTAATTTAAAGATTTGGTATTTTTAGCTCATCTTTAAGGTGGTTCTTTACTTGCCACTAATCATTTCTGTTTGGGATGTGATGATTTTCAAATTGGCAGGTTCAGAAATTCAAATGTGTGAAATTATCCGAAGTTGAGCTCACTAATTGGACTGACTCATGATAATCGAATTCACAGGAGGTTCGCTTACAAACGAGACCCATGAGTTTATTTATTTGCACTACCTACCGAACACTTCCCGGAGTATGGGTTCATGTGCTGTATGTACTCCCTTCCCAGAGAAGAAAGGCTAAATTAAGTCCAAAGGATTAGTTGATAAACATGAGATTCAAGAAGAAGGAATGGTGTGATTTTAAAAAGGTTATTGATTTGTGGTACAAGGATAACTTCAGGGCTAATGAAAATATCTGCCTGGCTGATTTTACACCTGGGTTGGTCCATCAGAGCAAGACTCTTCCTTGATGGTGCCAGGGGACCCTGAAAAACTATTCTCATCAACTCCTCGTTAAGGGTTTAGTTACCGCGTGAGCCTGTGGCTATTAGGGGTGTCTTCAGTTGCCAACTGGTCTTTATTTCCAATTATATTAGTGAAGATGGACTTCTTCAATTGAAAGTATTACAAAGTTAAAACTCAAACTAGATTAAGCAAAAAATGTTCAGTGATTTACTTATCCCTGAATCAAATATTGTAGCCAAAGGGATAGAATGTGCTGATTGTCCTGGCCCAGGTTTCTCAACCACGCCGAGAATGAATCCTACCTCCAACAAATCACAGGGATGGAGGGAGGACAGAGTTTCTCCAATGGAAAAGAAGGAAGATTGGATGCTGGGCAGGAAAAGCATCATTATCACAATCATCATCATCATCATCATCATCATCATCCACTACACCAACTTCGTGGTTGAGATCCTTGGCCACACTCCCCTCCCCAGCTCAGAGTCACTTCCAGTGGTTAGGGGAGCACCGACACCAATCACTAATACGGTGATGGATCGTTGATTCCCTCTGGGAGAAAAAGGAGAAGCACAAAGCAGAGAGCCTTGGAGTCGGCTAAAGACTTCACTTCATTTCAACAATTTTAAGATTTATCTATTTGCCTATTAGCCTATTTGATGCTTCACCTCATTCCTATTATCCCAGAAGCTCAGTCTCCAAAAGATAACATAACAACTTAATGTAACAAATAACAGTTATAAAAGTCCTGTGTGCGTTGATTTAAGGATTACAATTTCAATTTTTAAAATGATGGGTTCGACATGATTTATACCTGGTGAACATAGTAGGAATTAGGAAGAGCCGACAGAATTACAAGAATCAAGGAGTCTGGGCCATGACATGGGGGACCGACTCACAGCAAATATAATGAGCTAGTTCCCTCACTATTTGGGGCCAGAATTTAAGGCTAATAGAGAAGAAGCTCCGTAACTATGGTTACAAACTTGGTTCCAATCTTGGCTTTGTCACTCACTACTAATACAGCCTATGACCAAGTTACTGAAATGTAATAACATTTCTTGAGCTCTGACTCTGTATCAAGCACTTACATACACAATCTTTAATCTATACAAGAACCTGGAAGGGAATGACTCAATCTCTCAATTATCAAATGCTGTCAATGGGAAGACATCATCAGTTTAATAGCAACTTCACAGGGACGCCTGGGTGGCTCAGTCAGTTAAGCGTCCGCCTTCGGCTCAGGTTATGATCCTGGGGTCCTGGAATCGAGTCCCGCGTTGGGATCGAATCCCGCGTTGGGAAACTTTGCTTAGCAGGGAGTCTGCTTCTCGCTCTACCTGCCACTCTCCCTGCTTGTGCTTTCTTTTTCTCTCTGACAAGTAAATAAATAAAATCCTTAAAAAAAAATAAAGCACTCCTTAGAACACAAGAAAATGGAGTAGTATCCCATTTTACATATGAGAGCACTGAGGCTTAGGGTGCCTTATCTGGCCCAAGTCACACAGCTTACAAGCAGTGTGAAGAAAAGGTGAGAACGACCACTGGACCAGCGAAAGCCCATGCATCGCTGCATCCCAGCGTCCGGCGCCTACGTCCCGCCACCATGGCCACCATGGCCACCACGCCCAAGAGAAAGGTTGAAGGGGATGCTAAAGGAGAAAAAGCCAAGGTGAAGGATGAGCCACAGAGAAGATCTGCAAGGGTATCTGCTAATCCTGTTCCTCCAAATCCAGAGCCCAAGCCTAAAAAGGCCCCTGCCAAGAAGGGAAAGAAGGTACCCAAAGGGCAAAAGGGGAAAGCTGTTGCTGGCAAGGGTGGGAATAACACCGAAGAAAACCGAGGTGCCCCAACAGACCAGGCACAGGAAGCTGAAGGTGCTGGACATGCCAAGTGAAGCATGTGCATTTTTGATAACTGTGTGCTTCTGGTGACCGCACAGTTTGAAACACTATTTTTTTTTTTTAAAGATTTTATTTATTTGACGGAGAGAGACACAGCAAGAGAAGGAACACAAGCAGGGGGGAGCGGCAGAGGCAGAGGGAGAAGCAGGCTTCCCACGGAGCAGGGAGCCCGATGCAGGGCTCGATCCTGGGACCCTGGGATCATGCCCCGAGCTGAAGGCAGACGCTTAACAACTGAGCCACCCAGGTGCCCCTGAAATACTATTTTTTTATCAAGTTTTATAAAAACGCAGAATTTTGTTTTACTTTTTTTTTTTTAAACTGTGTTGTTAACACACACAGTGCTTCATTTCTGTTTTGGGGGAGGGGTATATTGTCACTAACAGAGTATCTCCGAAGCTAGATTGATAAAAGGGGGAAAACACTGGGGCACCTGGGTGGCTCAGTCGGTGAAGCATCTGCCTTCAGCTTGGGTCATGATCCCAGGGTCCTGGGATCGAACCCCGCATCGGGCTCCCCGCTCATCAAAGAGTCTGCTTCCTCTTCCTCTGCCCCTGCCCCTACCCCTGCTCTGCTCTCTCGATCACTCTCTTTCAGGTAAATAAATAAAATTAAAAAACAAAACAAAACAAAACCAAAAAAAAACAAGGGGAAAAACACCTTTCCCTTCTAGTTTTGAGAAAGTTCCTCTTGGTCTCCAAGAGGAGAATTCCTTGATGTTGACACACTGAGCCACCTTGGCACAAATGCCTTGGTGGTGTGGAAAGACGCAAACTCATTGTTTATGTCCTCTTCTCCCTCTCTGCCTTCAACATAGACTTGACTCCCTTAAACCCGGAGACCTATTGGAACCTGACCCCAAGACGTGGTTCCCAGTGTGTCAGGCAATCTGGACTTTACAGTGTCACCATGGAGATGGCATCCCTCAAAAGCATTCTTTTTGTAGCTTGTGGATCTTCAGATTGGTAATTCTGCCATTTTCATTTCATTTCCAGAAAGTCAGGGTCAACTTGTGAAAAGTTGTTAAACAACATGCTAAATGTCAACTGTCAACCCTCACTTTAAACTGTCCCTGTTCAGAGCGTCAAGTGAAGACTTCACTGGGTTTTATAGTGGCTTTCTGGTTTGGGTAGCCCATTGAAGAAGGGAGTTTGAAAGTGGTTGTATAGTTATAGTTAACGATTATCTACCCACGTCCTGCCTGAAATACTGTGATTGTTTATATAAAGTATCTTTATTTTATTTTTTTAAAGATTTATTTATTTATTTTAGAGAGAGGGGGGAAAAAGCACAAGCAGGACAGGCAGAGGGAGAGGGAGAGAGAGAATCTCAAGCAGACTCAGCACTGAGCAGGGAGCCCGATGCGAGGCTTGATCTCATGACCCTGAGATCACGACCTGAGCCAAAACCAAGAGTCAGACGCTCAACTGACTGCAGCACCCATGTGCCCTGAAAAGTATCTTTAGTAAGGCTGGATACAGTTTAAAACAAAACAAAACAAAACAATGTCACACCGCTTATTTCTGAATATGGAGTCAGAAATCTAGTCCAAATCTACTTGACTTCCACTTACCAAACTACCTTCAATGTTATCATAGCTCCTTGGTTTCCTCGTGTATAAAACAAGGATGGTAATAGGTACCTCCCAAGATCATCACAAGAGTCAAACAATATCTGTGAAATCATAAATGCCTAGAGGTAACTGGTGCTTATTATTTTTTTTAACAACCAAACAAGTGAAATGTACCAAGTGAGTAGAAAAGAAGAAAATTAAGGGGGCTGGGGATTGACAAGATAGGAACCAGGCAGACTTTAAATTAAGGTGACTTCTGCCTTGGGCAGGACTTCTTTTAAATCACCTTCTGGGGAAGAGGTCAGTCCCAGGACATGGAAAATCCATATTATAAATTTGGGCTCCAAGTGTTAAGCTGCAGGTGCCAGGTACCCCATTAAAATTGCTCAGTTAGCCAAAGACTTCCTTTGCCGAGACTCACCCAGATTAAACAATGAAATTTTTCCAACTTGGCTTGATAAAAATCAATCTCTTTTTTTTATTATGTTATGTTAATCTCTTTTATTAAAATGTTTAAACACAGCTGATGATGTACTCTATGTTGGCTAATTGAATCTAAATTTAAAAAATGTCTAAACACAACTAAATCTAGAGTCAAAAAATAAAGAACAGACAAGGTGTGAGCCAAAGGAGGTCTACCTTCTGGATCAATTAGGTGTTTTTTGCCCTCTATCCCTTAATTGTTTCCATTCCTAATCCCTTTCTTCTTTTATCCCCATGTTCCACTTTAAGAGGAATTGCTCACAATATATGTTAAGAAAAAAAAAAAGAAGAAGAAGATAGCAGGAGGGGAAGAATGAAGGGGAGTAAGTCGGAGGGGGAGACGAACCATGAGAGACGATGGACTCTGAAAAACAAACCGAGGGTTCTAGCGGGGAGGGGGGTGGGGGGATGGGTCAGCCTGTTGATGGGTATTAAGGAGGGCACGTTCTGCGTGGAGCACTGGGTGTTATGCACAAACAATGAATCATGGAACACTACATCAAAAACTAATGATGTATGGTGATTAACAACAATAAAAAATTTTTATAAAAAGAGGAATTGCTCACCTGCTTAATTCCATGCCAAAAGTCTTTCCTTAATACAAGATAAGGCCACTCAACTGACTCAATCTTATTATTTGCTGTGATTCCTTTCCTTCCCAACCTTCCCCTAACTTGCCTTTATCATAGCTTTTAATGCTGTTTTTTTCTGGTCTGTTTAAAGTGACTGTGCTCCTTTGGAAAGGACAAGCAATAAACTTTTTTCATTAGAAAAGCCATGCACTGAAGATTGCCAACCCCAGGCTTCCCTTGTCTTTTCAAAACTCTGCCCATTCTCTGACCTGAGGAAATTCATTGGGTTTTCTTTATGGTGAGCATCTCTGTTAGTTTTGGAGGACGCCCATAACAAATTACCGCAAACTAGGTGGCTTATGACAATAGAAATGTATTCTCTCTCGGGGCACCTGGGGGGCTCAGTCAGTTAAGCGTCCAGCTCTTGATTTTCGCTCAGGTCATGATCTCTGGGTCCTGGGATCGAGCCCCAAGCTTTGTGCTGGGTGTGGAGCCTGCTTAAGATTCTCTCTCTCAAAACAAACAAACAAATAAAAAAGATTCTCTCTCTCTCCTTCTGCTCTGCGACCCCCCCAAAAAAGAAAAAAGAAATGTGTTCTCTCACAGTTCTGGAGGCCAGGAGTCTGAAATGAAGGTGTCAGTGGAGCCGTGCTCTATCTGAAGGTTCTAGGGAAGACTCCTTCCTTGCCTCTTCCAGCCTCTGGTTGGCCGCCAGCATTCCTTGGCATTCCTTGGCTGTGGACACATCACTCCAATCTCTGTTTCTATTTTCACATGGCTTTCCTCCACATTTGTCCTCTGTGTTTCTCCTCTTCTAATAAGGGCACTTCTTTTTGGATTTAGGGCCTACCCAGTTAATCCAGGATGCTCTCATCTCAAGATCCTTAACTTAATCATATCTGCAAAGACCCCTGTTTCCAAAGAAGGTAACGTTCACAAGTACTGGGGCCGGGGGGGCGGGGGGGCTAAAACTCACATGTCTCTTTTGGAGGGCTCCCATTCAACCCCTAATGATAACTAATAACCTATTAAATCCTATAACTGTTTTTCCCTTTTAAAAATTTTCCTATATTTTTGTTATGAGTATATATTTCCTATGTCATGGAATAAAAGAAGACATTTTAAGTGTATAATACTTCAATGTCCCCTAGTTTCCAGTATGTGAACATCACTCAGGAGTTTACAAAGTTCAGTTCCATTTATATCTCCTTAGAGGTAAGGAGCAATGCTGGGTGACAGGTCTAACAAATATTATCACTCTAGAGATCCAGAAGCTGAGTCTCAAAGACTTGCCCCAAATCTCCTATCACTACAAGTCAGGGTTTCTTGAATCTTCCTCTTTTCATCATACATCAGAGGAGAAAAGTTGAGTGTTCTTCATTTTTTTAAAGATTTTATTTCTTTGAGAGAGAGACAGTGAGAGAGAGAGAGAAAAAGAGAGAGAATGAGCAAGGGGAGGGGCAGAGGGAGAAGCAGACTCCCCACTGAGCGTGGAGAATGACATGGAACTCAATCCTGGGACTCTGGAATCATGACCTGAACTGAAGGCAGACGCTTAACCAACTGAGCCACCCGGGTGCCCCCGAGTTTTTTTCATTTTAAATATATACAGAACAGGGCACCTGGGTGGCTCAGTCAGTGGGGCGGCTGCCTTCAGCTCGGGTCATGATCCTGGAGTCCTGGGATTGGGTCTCGCATTGGGCTCCCTGCTCGGCAGGGAGTCTGCTTCTCCCTCCGACCCTCCCACTCTGTCGTGCTCTCTCTCTCTCTCTCATTCTCTGTCTCTCAAATGAATAAATAATATCTTAAAAATAAATAAATAAATAAATAAATAAATAAATAAATAAATAAATAACAGAACATGTTCATCTTGAGCATTAATCTTGACAAAAGTGAGAAACCCCACTAGCATTTAATCTTTAGGACTCAATTAGCTCACTCAATGCAAAGACATCTAACACATATTTGCAAACCATTTATTTATGGTCATCTGGTCAAAACATAACCTCTGCCCTCCAGCAGCTCATTTTTCTTTTTTAATTTTATTTTATTATGTTACGTTAGTCACCATACATTACATCATTAGTTTTTGATGTAGTGTTCCATGATGTAGTGTTCCATGATTCATTCAGTGCTCCACGCAGAATGTGCCCTCTTTAATACCCATCACCAAGCTAACCCATCCCCCCACCCCCCTCCCCTCTAGAACCCTCAGTTTGTTTCTCAGAGTCCATGGTCTCTCATGGTTCGTCTCCCCCTCCGATTCCCCGCCTTCATTTTTCCCTTCCTACTATCTTCTTTTTTTTTTTTTATAACATATATTGTATTATTTGTTTCAGAGGTACAGATCTGTGATTCAACAGTCTTGCACAATTCACAGCACTCACCATGGCACATACCCTCCCCAATGTCTATCACCCAGCCACCCCATCCCTTCCACCCCCACCACTCCAGCAACCCTGTTTGTTTCCTGAGATTAAGAATTCCTCATATCAGGGCGCCTGGGTGGCTCAGTTGGTTAAGCGACTGCCTTCGGCTCAGGTCATGATCCCGGAGTCCCGGGATCGAGTCCCACATCGGGCTCCCTGCTCGGCAGGGAGTCTGCTCCTCCCTCTGACCCTCTTCCCTCTCGTGCTCTCTCTCTCTCATTCTCTCTCTCTCAAATAAATAAATAAAATCTTTAAAAAAAAAAAAGAATTCCTCATATCAGTGAGATCATATGATACATGTCTTTCTCTGATTGACTTATTTCACTCAGCATAACACCCTCCAGTTCCATCCACGTCATTGCAAATGGCAAGATTTCGGGGGTTTTTTGATGGCTGCATAATATTCCATTGTATATATATACACCACATCTTCTTTATCCATTCATCTGTTGATGGACATCGTGGCTCTTTCCATGGTTTAGCTATTGTGGACATTGCTGCTGTAAACATCGGGGTGCACGTGCCCCCTTGGATCACTACATTTGTATCTTTGGGGTAAATGCCCAGTAGTGCAATTGCTGGATCATAGGGTAGCTCTATTTTCAACTTTTTGAGGAACCTCCATACTGTTTGCCAGAGTGGCTGCACCAGCTTGCATTCCCACCAACAGTGTAGGAGGGTTCCCCTTTCTCCGCATCCCCGCCAACATCTGTCATTTCCTGACTTGTTAATTTTAGCCATTCTGACTGGTGTGAGGTGGTATCTCATGGAGGTTTTGATTTGGATTTCCCTGATGCCGAGCGATGTTGAGCACTTTTTCATGTGTCTGTTGGCCATTTGGATGTCTACTTTGCAGAAATGTCTGTTCATGTCTTCTGCCCATTTCTTGATTGGATTATTTGTTCTTTGGGTGTTGAGTTTGATAAGTTCTTTATAGATTTTGGATACTAGGCCTTTATCGGATATGTCATTTGCAAATATCTTCTCCCATTCTGTCGGTTGTCTTTTGGTTTTGTGGACTGTTTCCTTTGCTGTGCAAAAGCTTTTTATCTTGATGAAGTCCCAGTAGTTCATTTTTGACCTTGCTTCCCTTGCCTTTGGCGATGTGTCTAGGAAGCAGTTGCTACGGCTGAGGTCAAAGAGGTTGCCGGCAGCTCATTCTTATATGGCTAACTGTCCAGTATAGAAATGGTGATTGTCTGTGAGTGGTTTTCCTGAGTATCTTCTCTCCCTCTGAAACTGAGGATGTCTTAGATGGCTATAACAGAATAAAGTAGAACCATGGCGATAAATAGACAAGCTCAGTCCAGTAGGATGGCTTCCTGAAGAGTGGCCAAAGAGCGTCATTTACAAAATGCACAAAACAAGGGTGCTTCTCCCTTCTGGAAGGACTCTGAGTGCAGAAAAGCTGGCATGGAGGCAGAAAGTAACAACCATTATTTTCCCATGAACTTGAGAGAAAACAATATACAATCGTCATGAGTAGTGTAACCTTTGGACCTCTCTGGAATGCAATATCCTTTCCAAGTGTTGATTCGGTTTTGTGTTTGCTTCTAATAATAAAAGGGAAGTGGGAGATTTCTGGTGGCAGGCAGCCTAACCATTCATCTACAGATTTGGTATGTGTGTATGTATTTATTTTGAATTATGTGAGTTATTCTTGTTTAATCATTTCTATTGACTTTAAAGAAGGGAACAGTACCTATGCGAAAAGTTAAATTTATCATGCACCATGTTCAGAGATTGCTTCAGACGTTTCCTGTTTCAAAGAAAACAGTGATTTGTCTAAACTCAATCAAATCCAGTGTGCATGGAACAGAAGATCACAGAACTAGAGATGAAATAAATAGCCCTGGCTGGGTCCTTTGAGAGGCACATAAATTATGAGGAGGAAAGTTCTTCAGTAAATATGATGTAATGCATATCTTCGTGTGCTGTCTGTTCTATGGATGCTTTCTCCCTCCCTCTCTCTCTTTCTCTCTCTCTTCCTGTCAGCAGGCCAAGAGGCTCCACAGACTCACCGCCAGCCTACATTTCAGCTGTCTGCATGTGCACAATGCCATACTCTAAGATCCTTTAAGAAGACAAGATGAACTCCTAAACACAGTTTTTATCAGAGCCTGCAACCTAAAGGAATATTCTATGATGATCAGAAGCATACTGAGCAGAAGTGCAGTTGCCGTGGTTCCCTGACTCGTGAAAGGTGTTGAACACACTGATTATAACCCTGACCCTTATAATGGACACTGGGGCTGCCTCATCCAAATCCCCTTTCCCAGGCCAGCACCCCTGTTCCCTAGCTGCTAGGAGTGGTGGTGGCTGAAAGCTCACAGCCTCTCCTTTCTCCAGAGAATTGCTCTTGGCCAAATGGAGCCATCTGGCAAGGAAGGTGACACCTTACCCCAAAGCTGACAACTGACTGGCTGGGAAGCACGAAAGGCAGGCCCCCTCTGCCTCAGGGTGTGACTGTGTGGTGCAGTCAAGCTGCAAAGCTCTCTGTGGGATCCAGCTGACGCTAGTCTCCAGGTGAGACCACCACTTTTCTTCACGTTTTCCCCTGTTCCATCCGTCTTCCCTCCCTCTCATTCCCCTGAGAACCCTTGCCCAAGAAATCCCTCGCCCAACAAATCCCTCGCCCAACAAATCCCTGACTCAGGCTCTGCTTCTAGAACCTTGTCAAAGACACTTCCTTGATGTGGAGAGCAAGAGCCATCCTGGACAGTGGAAGTGCTGCCTCTTTGCAGCCACCCACCAAGAGGACCTGCCCTCTGCACTCTGACCTCTGACCCAAATCAGGTTCTCCTTCTCTCTCTCCCTCACCCTTGTAGCCATTGAGCCACCAAATAAAACCTCTATCTCCTCAACATCTTGTTATTCTAAGCCCTCCCCAGTCACCACCCCAGGTGGGACTCTCATGGCTTCTTAACTACGGTAATGGCATTTCCTCCTAACTGGTCTTCCTGACTTCGGGCCTATCTGGTAACTTTCTTTCTTCCTTTCTTTCGTTCTTTTTTTTTTTTTTTAAAGATTTTATTTATTTATTTGACAGACAGAGAGCACAAGCAGGGGGAGCGGCAGGCAGAGGAAGAAGCAGGCTCCCCACTGAGCAGGGAGCCCAATGTGGGGCTCGATCCCAGGATCCTGGGATCATGACCTGAGCTGAAGGCAGATGCCTAACTGACTGAGCCACCCGGGCGCCCTATCTGGTAACTTTCTGAATGACAAATCTGATCATGTTACTTTATCCTCAAACACTCTCATTGGCTGCCTTATTACTATCAGAGTAATGATAATAGCCACCCTTTATTATATACTAAGTGATTCACATGCATTATCTTATCCTGTGAAGTAAAACTGCAACAAAGTTATAATTATCCCCCTTTGCAGGTAAGAACATTGAGTCTCTGGAAGAGTGAGTTTCCTCCAAGGTCACACAGCTAATCGAGGGTTGATCTGGAAAGTGTTTTAGCTGGCTCCCAGGCTGTGCTGTTAATCTCATCACTGGGTTGCTTCTCAGTGAATTCAGATTCTGGCTTTCAAAGCCCTCTGTGGACAGGACCCAAAATCGTTTTTCAAATTTATCTTCCCCAACTCATCACACTCCACACCTCAGCTCTACCAGACAATTAGCTCTTCCTTCAACACACTTTGAACACCCCTCTTTCCTGCTCCTGCTGATTTATCTGGCTAGAAGTCGATTCGTCGATTCGCCCACACCTCCGCTTATCACCCTTGTGGCAGACTGTGCATTCCCTTCTACAGTGTGATCTTGATCCTTGAATCTGGGCTGGCTATAGTGACTCTCTCTTTTACCAATAGGATACAGCAGAAGTGACGTTGCATGACTTCCAAGGCCAGGTCAGAAAAGTCCACACAGTTTCTGCCTGAGACCACCATGCTATGGAGGCCACGTGCATCCCAGTGGCAGCCCAGCTGAGCTCTCAAATGATTTCCGGCCAAGAGCTGGCATCAACGCCAGCCCTGTGTGTGCGCCATCTTGGACATCCAGCCCCTGGAGCCTACGGATGAGTATACACCGTCACATGTGATCACTACCACTTAAGAGAATCCAGCAAGAACTGCTCTGCTGAGAACCTTCCCGAATTCCTAAACGTAAGATTTTTAGATAATTAAAATGATGCTTTAATGCCACTAAGTTGTGGGGTAAATCACACAACCAGAGAAACCATGGCAGCCTTATAATCTCCCAGTGCCCTAATTAAATGCCAATCTCTGTAAGAAGCCTCCCTAGTCAGATTTAATTCCCACCTCTGGAAACTCTAATAACAATTAGCTTCCAAAATACGTCACGTATTAAAGTTGGCCTTATATTAGTTCCTCATAGGCTTGTGGGCTTACTTTTTCCCTCTAATCTACATATCTTGAGGGTAGGAAGAGTGCAGTATTGGTATTCATTAATCTTTATATTCCATTGCTACTAGCCCTGTGCCTGGTACTAAGTAGACACTTAATAAATGTGTGTCATCTTGAACTAAACCAAAGAGATAAGGAGTATCTTATTCTCTACCAACAGGAGAGACTTGTAAATCGCCTGTTGCAGAGATTTGTAGAGAATTATAGGCCTAATGGAGCTATAGCCTTTTGCTGCACTCCAGGCCCAAATAAAACAGTGAAATGTGCCAATAAAAGAGTAAAAAGCCTCCATGAAATAGGAAAGACAGTACAGAGTCCAATAATTGAAGAGAATGGGTTCTGCCAGCCTGGGT
This sequence comes from Callorhinus ursinus, assembly GCF_003265705.2. Classification (NCBI taxonomy): domain Eukaryota; kingdom Metazoa; phylum Chordata; class Mammalia; order Carnivora; family Otariidae; genus Callorhinus; species Callorhinus ursinus. Next base: position 5,413,281 of record NW_027397078.1, on the reverse strand, counting down.
AGGAATATCAGCTCTACCACTTATGAGCTACATGATCTTCATAAGCGCCTTCTCATCCAGAACTTTAGTTGTCTCCTCTGGAAAATGGATTGATAGTGCCCCCCAACTAGGGTTGTCCTGAGGAGAAAACGAGATAATTTCTGTAAAGCAGTTAATTTGATGTTTCAATAATAAGCTTTCAATAAATGATGCTCATATCGTAGGTAGTGAGTGTACATTACAATTCCTAACACAACATCAATTTCATAATTACATTCTTAGAAAACACAGTGATTTGTCACGTAAATCACATAAAAAAATCACTATTTGTAAGAGTTCTTTTAACTATATCCACAGACCATACATAAACCTGTGCTAGACCCTTTGTCTTGATTTTTGTTTGAAAAAATATGGTCACCATGCCTGTTGACCACAGGAGCAAAATCTCCTGCTTTTTTAAAAAAAAGATTTTATTTATTTGTTTGAGAGAGAGAGCATGAGTGGGGTGGAGGGGCAGAAAGAGAGGGAGAAGCAGACTCCCTGCTGAGTGGGGGGGGCAAAGTGGGGCTCAAACCTAGAACCCCAGGCTCATGACCTGAGCTTAAGGCAGACGCTGAGCCACCCAGGCGTCCTCTTAAATCTCTTGTTTTTGATGAGTCACCCCCTGTGCCGTGAGGACCACAAGGCAAGCCTTAGTCACTCTTCCACACCCCAGTGGGACGTAGAGGAAGAAGAGTATCTTCAGCGGGATTTGGCGACCAGCGTCTGCTCTGGCAACCGTGACCTCAAGTCGTTGTCACGGTGGCTTGGACTGTAGATAATGCCTCCTAGGGAAACTAGATGAGGCAAGACCCCCAACGTGGCATTTAGAAGCAAAATGTGACATTACTAAGTGAGGCGCAATTCCAGGGCTCACCGTTTACACTGTTGAATTCCAGGGGGGCATCATTCCCATAGGACACAATGTAATGGGGTCCCCCGGACACGTGCACCATGGCAGCCTGGATCCTCATGAACATTACGTGCCCTTACTGAATCTGTCTCCCCTACTGCAGGGAGAATAAAAGCGCTTGGAGCACGCTCCACCCCAATCTGTAAGTTCTCTCAAGTGTGGGTACCAAGAAGTACTTTATTGTGGAAAAGAGCACAAAATAACTTGTGTAATGATTATTCTGCAAGATGCAAAGAGATACTCTGAAACCATTATCTACCATGAAAGGCTCAAAACAGATCTGGCTTTCCTATTTTTCCAAAACAGAGACAACCCTTGCAGCATAAACTTTAGTTAAGTAAATGTTCCAGTTTTCTTTTCTCAAGAAAGTCCTCCTTCCTCCTCCCAAACAAATCAGCAAATACAGTTGTTCACAGCCCTACTCATCATGTGACATTTATGACCAGGACATCAGTGGAGAACATAATGAAAGCAGATGATTTGAAACTTCCCCCCAAAACGATTTTAAACATAATAGAGGGCTAAAAACAAAACAAAACAAAACCAACCAACCAAACAAACAAAAACCTCAACCCTTGGCTTTGTTCTTTTGTTCCTAATGTGCGCATTTTGTTCCTTGGGGTGTCTTATACAATACAAAGCCAATGTTGAATCAAAAAGCTGGACTACACTCAAATAAACCCAGAGAGGTATGGAATCTTCTAGCAATGAGGGTCTTAGAAGATCTTGCTGAAGTCCATCCTAATCCCTTGGGCTCGAGCCTTTTATGCTGTCTTCAGTGGAAATGGGAAAACTCACCATTACCACCCCTTGCCATACAGGGAATCAGCCCTTCCTTTTGGGTACACTTCATTGCGTTCCCAAACATTTACCCAAAGAGAAAACCCTGCAACCCACAGGCTCTGGCTTTCTTTTATTGGCTGTCTATGCTGGCCTCTGAATGAACTGGGGACTGGAGGGGATGGAAGGAAAGCACGGGACTTCGTTAGCATAAAAGAATTGGAACAGGACAACGTGAAGAAGTAGCCTTCTTCTGGACTAAACACAACTCCCCAGTGTTGAAACCTTTTATCCTGATCAATGAGAACACTCTGATAATGGCCACAATCCCTACTCCCTTCCCACTACTCTGTACAGAACCCCGACCAGGGACTGAACTCACTGAATCTTCATAAGAACTTGGCAAGATGGGCATTATTGTTCTACTAAAAACGAAACCAAGACAGAGATAAGATCATCGAGCTACAAGTCAACAAGATCTGGGATTGGATCCCAAGTCCACTGACCTCAAAGCCTACGGCCGGCTGCCGCTAGCTTATGCAGACCACACTGCAACTTAAACCTGTACCACCTAAAAACATGGGTCGAGTCTAGATCCAGAAGCAGAATCTCCCTGTGGGTCCCAAAGATTTCCCTCTCATTTGGGCATCCTGGGCTTTGCCAAGATTTCAAAAGAAAGGAGACGCCAGTCCTTATATCTTGTTAAATCCTAAAGTCTACTAACCCTTCCTCACCCCTCCCTTTGCCTACCTGTTCCACCTACTTTCCAGCACTGGCGGGCACTCACAGCTAGGGGAAGGGCCATGGAATCAGGGGTCACACGGGATGAGATGGAAACAGATTGTGTGTCCCTGTTCCTCTGGAAACAAACAAAAAAGTATAGGTACACTGCACCAAAGGTAGCATCACCAAAATAAGATACGGCATATATTCATTCGTTCACTAACACTTGATGAGCAATTAAAATGATCAGATTTTCCCTAACACTTTCTCCTCTCTAGGAGGCATCTACACTGGTACAACCTCTCTGGAGGACAACTGAGCAATACCTATGAAATCTATAAGAATTACACGTGCACAAACCATTTGTCGTGGACTATGTTCCCTAGAAACAGAGGCTGCAACCAGGATTCTTGTGCAGGTGACTTATTGAGGGAATGTTCTCCGGAGAAACCTGCAGGGGAGTAAGAGAAGCGGGGTGTCGGGAGAAGGAACTAGGGCAAGATGTGGCTTCAGATCCATCTAGCCTCAGCCTGATCCCACAAGGCGCTCTTGAGTGAAAAGTGGACCGCTGAGGCCGTCCTGCCCGGAGACAAAGAGGCCGGGCTGCTATACCCATGCACCTGTTTGTCATTGGTCAAGGGCTACCCCCAGAAGGGCATGTGGCTTCTAAGACATCTGCAGGCCAGGCAGCAACTGTTGGTCAGCAACAGTTCCCCGGAAAAGAAAGCAGGTGTGAGCTTTTAGCAACCACCATCTGCTGCAGCTAGGGAATGGGTGTGCCAGTCCCATAAAAGAGTTCTGGGCCAGGCACCAACAACATCTGCCATCGTTGGACGCAGCAATCCCGTATCTAGTAATTTATCCTCCGTATGTTTGCACTTGCGCAAAGTAATGCATGTCCAAGTTTATTCATCGCTGCATTGTTTATAATAGGAAAAGGCCCAATAAACGACACATTAGTGGTTGGTTACATTACGGCACATCCATACAATGGAATATTTGGTGGGTGTGGGAAAAATAAGAGTAAGGAAACTTTCCATGTAGGGATATAGGATGACTTTCAGTATGTATTTTCACGTGAGAAAAGCAAGATGCAGAATGCAATATGGATAGTATGCCACTATATATGTCTGTTTTAAGAATATATATACATATGTGTTTGTATATGCTTAAGTTAACCCTAGAAGGATAGACAAGACATTGGAAACACTGTGGCTGGAAGACAGAGTGGAAGGGAAAGTTTATGGTGTCTATCACTTTGTACCTTATAAATTTTATACTGTATGAATATATTACCTATTCAAATGAAATGAATGAAGATGGATGGATAGATAAATAGATAAATACATACGTACATACATACATACATAGATTTGCCGTGAAACCCACCCAGGAGTTTCTGCCTCTCCCTTGACAACCCAAAGAGGCAGAACCATGGGACATTTTAAAACTCAACTGTTTTCCTATTCAGGGGTAAGTAACTTCCTTCCTGATGATTGCTAATGTATTCCCTGCACTTGTGTGTAATTTCTGTCTTAACCAATAGCCTCTTACTTTCCAACTGCAACAGGCTTTCTTTTTGAATTCTGAGCCAGGCTATAACGGAAAGCCAGATTTCCCAAAACATTACATTTAGGCTACATAGGTTTCTTTCTTTTTTTTTTTTTTTAAGATTTAGTTATTTATTTTAGAGAGGTGGAGGGAGGAGGGGCAGATGGAGAGGGAAAGAGAGAATCCCAAGCAGATGCCCCGCTGAGCGTGAAGCCTGACATGGGGCTTGATCTCACGACCCTGAGATCACGACCTGAGCCGAAATCAAGAGTCAGACGCATAACCGACTGAGCCACCCAGGCGCCCCTAGGCTACATAGGTTTCTGCCCTGCAGGACTTATCAGAGCCTTTAATGTTACAATGTACCTTTCGAATCTCCTTAAAGATGCAGAACTGTCCCTAAAATTAAGGGCTCAGCTGGACAGTTCTTGCTTGAGCTCTCTCGATGACTGCAGTGATCCGAAAGTTCGACTGAGCTGCATGTCCAAAATGGCTCATTCACATGGTTGGCAGTTTGGCTGTCAGTTAGAAGTTCAGTTGGGCTGTGAGCTGGAGCACTTCCATAGGGCCTTGACAGCATGTGGGTCTCAGGGTAGTTAGATTTCTTACATGCACCTGATTTCCCCACAGCAAGTGTCCCAAGAACCGAGCAGAAGCCATATGGCCTTCTCTGAACTTGCCTCAAAAGTTATGCAGCTCACTTCTGCTAGTTCTATTGGTGACAAAGGAGTCGCTAAGGGCAGCCCAGATTCAGGTGGAGAGGCCATAGAACCCACCTGGGAAGAGCGCCAAAGAATTTGTGGACATGTCTAAAAACTGCCACGGTTCATCATTCCTGTGATTGTACAGATGGGGCCCAAGAAGAATATTTCACCCAAAAAACAATTGAATCCATGCTGCAGAAAAGACCAAGTGGTAGTCAGTGCATTTCAGCCTCAAATACAGGGTTTCCTTAAGCACTCAGAGGATGCTATATAAACATGCAGTGACATTTCATCAAAGGCAAAGCTGGTTTCTGCATGAACCTGCTCTGGACTATGAATCATGTCTATTTGTCGTGGAATCATGCCATGTGTTAACTGCATGTTTCACTGACTTATTTTTGAAAACTGACAGATAAAGCTGGTTTCAAGATTAATTATAGTGTATAAGAAGGAAAGATCTGTCAAGTGTTCTATATCAATCTATTTAATAATCATACCATTTGCAACTACGAAGAAACTATAGCATTTCTGACCAATTTCACCATGTTTACGAGGATTGAACTGTGCATCCTTTTTGAAACTAAAATTTGTTCTTTAATATTGATTTCTTTATTGATTTCTTTATTGATTTATCTTTGAGAGAGAGAGAAAGAAAGGTGGGGAGAGGCAGAGGAAGAGGGAGAGAGAGAATCTTAAGCAGGCTCCATGCCCAGCGCAGAGCCCGATATGGGGCTTGATCTCATAACCCTGAGATCATGACCTGAGCCGAAACCAAGAGTTGGACACTTAACCAACTGAGCCACCCAGGCGCCCTGAAACTAAAATTTGAGGGGGATGAAATGATGCTCTATGGTTTACTTTGACAGAAAGAACCAAAAACCCATTAATCTTTAGTATAGGAATTTTGAGTCCTCGGTTTGGATCATCAATATTACTTCAGTCTTTCAGGGATGTTTGTCTATGGAAGTAAAGTTGAACATCCAGATGAAAGAAAATGCTGACCTCCTTTACCATCTAACTAAAGGAAGAAAATGTCAGTAGGATTTTAGTTCATCAGGACAATAAATAAAAAATGAGGACCCCCACTTAAGCATATTATAGTGGCAAAGTTCCTTGTCAGCAAGTCTGAGGATTATGTAACCACTACAAGTCCTGTCTCCCCAGTCCAGTAAAATGACATTAGCAGCAAAAGCTCAGAGAGTATGTGAGTAATGCATAATTAACACATTTTGGAAATCATGTGGCTAAGGCAAGTAAGTCTTTCACAAGCTCTTAATGTACAAGAAAGATTTTACATATTCCGTGAAGAGAGGAGAGCAAAACAGGCTGGCTGTAGAAGTAGTTTGAAAAAAGATGGGATAATTTTTTAAGTGGGAAGGAGGCATGGGTCTTTGTCCTTGGTCCTTGTGCCTTTGGTTAAGCAGATTGGCCGAGGAGCCAGAGAAGGCAAACAAAGGTGCTTCTGTCCCCTCCAGCCGAGCTGGAAATAAGGACATGATTCATGAACCAACACGGAGCAAGTAAGCTGGGGCTGGACAGCACATCCTCAATGGCAGGTCACAGCACCAAAGGCAAGGGGCAGAAACAATGGGAGAAAGCTAAGGAGTGGAGGAAGGGCTGGTTTGTTCAGGAAAGCTGAAGATAGAAGAAAAACAAACCATAGTGAAATACTGGGCACCCACCTTCCCAATCACAGGCCAGTGTGCAAAGGGCTCTTGCCACTTCACTAAGAGGGGTCCAGCTTCGCAACCTTCCATGTTTTCCTTGCTACTGATGAGTCTACAGGGGACACCATGTGGACCGTGTTAAGACTCGGCAGGTCTTAAAACTGGAAAAGATCGTAGAGATCATTTGGTTCAGCCATTTTCACCTCGGGAGTCCTCTGGCTCTCAATACATGAAGATTTTCTTGTCTTCAAAGGTCCTCGGGCTCAATTGTTTGTTGTCATCTTTGCATGGTTACCTCCTACTTCGAAGGTCTTCCCTGCAATCTCCATTTTCTCAGAGCTCTCTGTGAACTCCAGACTCTTGGAATTGCCCGAGACTTCCCACTTGGCAGTCACCGTGGCTTTGCTATCGCTTCCCAAATGCCTCAGGTTCCCACTTCACTACTGGAGAGAAAGCTGGTTGGGTCTTTTCTGGATACTTGAAAACTGTAATTTCCTGGAGAACTTTTTAAAGAAAGATTTTATTTATTTATTTGAGTGAGAGAGAGAGAGAGAGAGAGAGAGAGAAAGCATGAGAGGGGGGAGGGTCAGAAGGATAAGCAGATTCCCCGCTGAGCAGAGAGCCTGATATGGGACTCTGATCCTGGAACTCCAGGATCATGACCTGAGCTGAAGGCAGACGCTTAACCAAATGAGCCACCCAGGCACCCCGCCTGGAGATTTTTTGAGAACCACCTGCTCCGGGCCAGTGCATCATGCTGGAAGCATTGGTGACTGTTACTCCAACCTTCCACCCACAACCTCCAGACCCTCATTCCCCTAGGTTCCCCACATCACATAAACCCTTAAGCCCTTAGTTTCCTGCAATGCAGAGAGCAGCCCTGTCTTCCTGACCAAACCCTGTCTTCCTGTCAAAGTTTGCTTAGATTGAGAGGTATCCAAACCTTCCTCCTGCACAGTGAGAGCCAAGATTGTTATTCGAATGCAAGGGTTCTGGGACTGGAGTGCATGATTCCTGCACCCAAACTGTGGCGTGCAGGAATCATGAGCACCCTGGACCAAAGGATGCCCAAAAGACACATATTCACTGTGCCTCTGGATTTTAAGTATCAGAAACCCACTGGAGCTAGCTTCAGCAGAAATATATGAGAGGAGTATTATAAGGATACTAAGGTGTGTCCTGGAATTAAAGGTAGAGTTTGATAATCAAACTTCAAGAATAAGAGAGAACAGGGCTTGAGGAAAATGGGGAACTCATGAATTCCTCCCTCTTCATCTTTAGATTTTTTTACTTCTCTCTGAATTTCTGCTTTGTTCTTCCCTTTCACTGCAGAAAGTTTTTCTCTGTCTCCCAGGCAAATGGAATCAAAGATTATGGATTAGTTTATATAGAAAAAGCAGGTAGAAATAGGAAGAGGACCATTCTCTTGCACCAAATCTCTACTGGTGTCAAGTTCATCAAAATTTGAATGCAGTCTGTGAACAGAGGCTGGAGCCTCAGGCTGGAAAGAGGGCATGGCTGGGAACCTGGTAAGAGAGGAGTCTGAAATGGTGCAGAATCATATTCCAAGAGATGCTCCAGGTTCACTGTGGAAGTGAACACACACACACAAATGGCTCGCCAATAGTATACAGAGTAACAAACCCAGGAAACAGGGTGTGTGTGCCACTTCCCTTCAATTCCCTACTGTGAAGGAGGGCTGAGTTGAAGCAACTACCAAACCTTTCAACGAAGCCAGCATGTGAAAATAAAACGAAGGAAAAGGAAAACAAAAAGCAAAGAAAAGGCACTCCAAATGAATGTGCAAACAAAAATTCTAGAGCACATAAGGAAGTCCTATGCTAAGGAAAAAACATCTAACAAAATTATCTGATATCAACTCAGTACAAGTGAAGTCAATGTTATGGAACTGAAAGCGACTTCAGAATAATCATGTTTGAGATGCTCTAGATCAGTGAAGGCATAACATGCATTAGAGGGAGGGCAGGGGTCCTGCAGGGGCACCAGAGTTGTTCAGTCGGTTAAGTGTCCCACTCTTGATCTCAGCTCAGGTCTTGATCTCTGGAGCCTACTTAAAAAAAAGAAAGAAAGAAAGAAAGAAAGAGGGCTGGGATCCTTCCCCCTACCCTGGGGTTCTGACTACAAGCACCTAACCCCTCAGTGCCACCTCACCCCCAAAGACCTGCCTCACCTCTCCGTTAAGACCATGAGTCCTATGCAGGGCTGTTCCTTTGTCCCTGATGACTCTGCTTGGCCATGGCCCCAGAAAGCCTGGTCTCCTTTTCTCCTCCAGGTTCTGGGCTGAGTGAGCACCTTCCACTGTGCACCACATGCCACTCTCATCTGGGAGACTTCTTACAGGAGGTCTTTTCGGTTCTTCCGTGGTTGTGAGTGCTTTTTTTTTTTAATTGACTATTTTTTAGACTTATAGGAAAACAAATTGGAAAGTACAGAGAGTTCCCAAATGCCTCCCCCTCCACCACCAACCCAGTTTCCCCTACTTTTTACATCTTGCATCAGTGTGGTACATTTGTTACAATGGATGAACCAGTATTGGTACATTATTGTTAACTAAAGTCCATGGTACAAATGTTTAATAACATGTATTCACCATTACTGTATCAGACAGGATAGTTTCACTGCCCCCCAAAATCCCTTGTGCTCCCCCTACAAATTCCTCTCCCCTACCCAACCCCCAGCAATCACCAATCTTTTTAGTGTCTCCATAATTTTGCCTTTTCTAGAAGATCATATAGTTGGAATCATACAGTACGTAGCCTTTTCATACTAGCTTCTTTCGCTTAGCAACATGCATTTAAGATTCCTCTAGGTCTTATCATGACTTGATAGCTCATTTCTTTTTTTTTTAAGATTTTATTTTTTTTTATTTTTTTAAGAGAAAGCGAGAGAGATCACAGAGGGAGAGGGAGTAGCAGACCAACCGCTGAGCAGAGAGCCTGACGTGGGGCTCAATCCCAGAACCCTGAGACCATGACTTGAGCCGAAGGCAGATGCCCAGCTGACTGAGCCAACCAGGTGCCACGATAGCTCATTTTTTTTTAGCACCAAATAACATTCTATTTCAATCTAGTCACCTACTGAAGGACATTCTGATTGTTTCCAAGTTTTGGAAATTATGAACAAACTATGAACAAATATACTATAAGCATCCATATGCAGGCTTTGGTGTAGACACAAGTTTTCAACTCCTTTGGATAAATACTAAGGAGCACTATTGCTGGATGGTCTAATAAGAGTATATTTAACTTTGTAAGAAACTGTCAAACTGTCTTCCAAAGCAGTACCATTTTACATTCCTACCAGCAATGAATGAGTGTTCCTGTTGCTCCATCTCCCTGCCAGCATTTGGTGTTGTCAGTGTTCTGGATTTTGGCCATTTTAATAGGGGTGCAGTGGGATCTCCATTGTTTTTATTTGCATTTCCCTAATGACATAAGATGTGGAGCATCTTTTCGTATTCTTATTTGCCATCTGTATATCTTCTCTGGTGAGGTGTCTATTCAGGTCTTTTGCTCATTTTTAAAAAAAGATTTTATTTTATTTATTTGAGAGAGAGAGAGCAAGCAAGCAGGGGGGGAGGAACAGAGGAAGAGGAGAAGCAGACTCCCTGCCGGGCAGGGAGCCCAATGCGGGGCTTGATCCCAAGACCCTGGGATCATGACCTGAGCCACAGGCAGATGCTTAACTGACTGAGCCACCCAGGCACCCAAGACCTTCTGTTCATTTTTTGACTGGGTTGTTTGTTTTCTTATTGTTGAGTCTTCGGTGAGTGTTCCTCTTTAACAACTAGTTTTTAAAAAGCCAGATTTCCAAGTTCTCCCAGGGCATTAACCTACAAGCCACCACGCTGTCCCCTGAAATGTTTCACAGACTTTGAGTTGGCATTTTCCCTCTCTTTTCTGACTCTCATGTGAGTTTTTTTTTTTTTTAAGATTTTATTTATTTATTTGACAGAGAGACAGCAAGAGCGAGAGACAGAACACAAGCAGGGGGAGTGAGAGAGGGAGAAGTAGGCTTCCCACCGAGCAGGGAGCCTGATGCGTGGCTCGATCCCAGAACCCTGGGATCATGACCTGCGCCCAAGGCAGCCGCTTAACACCTGAGCCACCCAGGCGCCCCTCTCATGAGAGTTTTTTGATCCGTGGACATGGACTGTGGAACTGCATGGGGCACCACTGGTAGACTTCCTTCTGGGTCCAGTTGATAACAAGAGCTGCTGCCAATGCATCTGGCCAAGCCTGCTTGCAAGGAAACATTTGCAGCCTACCGGGCTGTTGCACTTATGACAAAGAAGCCAGTTAACAGCTGCCAACACTTGTTTGTAGTCATGTCGGAACACCACGGGATCCAGTTCACCTTTTTCCCAGGACCTCTGAATCTCACATTTGTAAAGAAATCAGGGCAAGAGGAAGCTGGGAGAGCAGAAGAGCACTGAGATTCTAAGATGGCTGCAGCAATTCTTCAGGTTACACTCACATCTTTGACCCAGATGATGAGATGCCCAGAGTTCTACCCAGGGCTAGTGAAGAGTGCACAGGAAAAAATAGAAGGTCTTCAGCCTGGAAACGAGGGTGGAAAGAATCATGGAAAAGACCAAATATGGGACTTGATTGGTATGGGGGATGAGTATGATGCATCCGATTCTTCTGCTCGCTGACTTGGACTTGAAGCGTGTAATGAGCTTCTTCCTGCTTCTCTGACCACAAAGTATGGAGCACTTTACATCAACCTGAGAACCTGCAGTTACGACAAGCTTCAGAATTTGACAACGACTTCATTCAAGAGGGAAAACTACCAAAGAAGTTGGAGGAAGGGAGTAAGAAGAAAAAAAAGGAAAAAAGATGACAATTTCAACAGGGAGAAGTGAACAAAGCCCAGGTTTTCTTAAACTGGTTTCATAGCTCTCAGTGCTGGGAAGAAGAAGGAGGAGGAGGAGGAGGAGGAGGAGGAGGAGGAAGGAGGAATGAGGAGGAGTGCTCAAGGGGCACTAAATGATAAAGAGATGGTGAAGAAATTTCAGAAAGAGAGGGCGCCTGGGTGGCTCAGTTGGTTAGGCGACTGCCTTCAGCTCAGGTCATGATCCTGGAGTCCTGGGATCGAGTCCCACATCGGGCTCCCTGCTCGGTGGGGAGTCTGCTTCTCCCTCTGACCCTCTTCCCTCTCGTGCTCTCTATCTCTCATTCTCTCTCTCTCGAATAAATAAATAAAATCTTTAAAAAAATTTTTTCAGAAAGAGAAATAATACCCCCCAAAACAAGCATGAGGAGCATAAGACTGTGAGAACGGGGGAGCATCTCCCACCCTTTGCTCTTACCCTTTTGCTCTGCTTCTGACAACAATATGTCCAGGAGGTCCCTGCCATGGTCTCTCTCACTGATTTGGACTTGAAGTAGTTGCCTCAGTGAGTCTCCGGAAGGAAGAACCCTCTGTGATACGGGTGATGAAAGAGATTCCCATAGGGTGGGATTGGACCAGGAATTCAAAGAGTTCTCTTCCCTCTGCAAAAGCCTGCCGGTGCCCTTGAGAGCTGGCTCAGGCTGCCAGAACCTCTGAGGGAGGGTACAAATGAAGTTCTTCACCCAGGATATTAATGGGATCCTATTAGACATGGAGGTACAAACCTGGGAGCTGAGCAGCTGAGTCCGTTCTGAAGTGCATGGCCATGGGACTTCATTCTTGATCTGCAGCAAGGACATCCTGCTCATACTTGCTCAAAAAGTTCTCTGGGAGGTGGTGGGGGGGTGCATCTGAAGGAGCCTCTACAGAAACTGAAAGAAGCTATTGGCAGGGCAATGCCAGAGCAGATGGTCAAGTACCAGGATGAATGCCAGGCACACACACAAGCAAAGATTGCAGAGATGCTGGAAGAGGAGAAAGACACGGAGCAGAGAGAACAGATTTGTTCCGGTAAAGAAGAGGAAAAGGGGAACAGAGCCCAGAGGAAATTGGGAGAGAATGCTGAAATCAGGGAGGTGCTCTGTCAGGTGGTCTGGAAAGAAACAAGAGCCATTCTGGGGAGTAGGAGGGTGAAAGCTTTCCTGGATGCCGAGGTCCAAACTCTCTGGCCCCAAGGCTGGGTGTAGACCACGTCTCTGTGTAAGGACAGCAGACCACACCATGGGCTGCCGATACCGATACTGACCAAGAAGAAAGTAATGGCTCCTTCAACGTCAAGGTGAAGGAATCATAGACTAAGCCTCATAACAGGGTCCTCATCCCATCAGCCAAAATTGGCAGCCCCACTGCTTTGCTTAAAAGTCTCCAGTCTTAAAAAAAGAAAAACAAAAACTCCAGTCTTTACGTATAAAAGTAAAAAAGGAATTTTCCAAAGCCCAACCCTCTGGACCATCCCTCTCTAGCTCTCTGTAATCACCCTCAATGTTCTGGTGGAATGAACAGTGACACTGGAGCAGTCTGAGGAGAAAAGTCCCAAGAGTTCTGGCTACAAAGAGGGCTCCTGCCAGACTCCCCTGAGCAAAGCTTTCCCAGAAGAACAACAGTCTTAATTGCAGCACCGCAGAGCCTGGAACCAAGTCAGTCCTGTATGCAGCATTGGACGGCATGAAAGTTTCACTCCTGCACCCCACCCACCTACTTCCATTTGGCAACAACCTTCCAGACCCGAAATCTTCCACTGAGTCTCAGCATCCGTTCCTCCACAGCAGCCTCTTCAGCAGGCATTTCAGCCCCCAGCACGGTTCTCGTAAGAACCCAGCTTCATCCTCTACCTCCCTGAGCCACATGGCAAAACGATATTCCAGCTCTTCAGGGCTATCCTACAAGTCTGCCCTCACTGGCTCTGGCTCCCAACATGGGGTTTCTTTTAGCAGCCCTCCTCTGGAGGAACAACAATCCAGAGAGCTCCTTTTCTTCCTGAAAAGGCACTCCCAAGTGTACAACCTCCCCCCACAGGACAGTCTGCCAATGAGCATGTCCCAAGCCCACAGTGAGCAAACCTCTGTTTCTCAGAAGCTGGCCTTGGTGGTCCAAATGGAGATCCTGGTGATAGAAGCCAGGGAGGAACAAAGGTACTGACCTCCTCCCTGAAGCCCACCATGGGTAGCAGCCCGTGCTCCCTGAAAGGAGCTTAGTTGGTGCTGTGAGTTTCACACCTGTGTTGCTGGACAGGTAATGGAGAGGCAGATCTTGGGAGGGAGAGAGTTCCGGGTTTGGAATATGGAAGCATATGTGTTTCTGAATTTCAGCACTGTGGCAGATCAGCTTGTATACCTACATCTTAAATCTGCCAAACACTTTGGCATTTGGTCAGAGTACCTCACGCAGTCGCATAAGTCGAGGACTCCTGGCCATGAGAGGATCCATGCGATGGCCATGCTATCCATCCCACCCTCAAATGGTGTATTCACTGGGACAAAAGTCTGGACTGAAGCCACAACCAAGAGAAGTAGCTTTGTCTTTTTGAAAATATATTAAGAGGACACTTGGGTGGCTCAGTCGACGAAGCGTCTGCCTTCGGCTCAGGTCATGATCTCGGGGTCCTGGGATTGAGTCCCGCACTGGGCTTCCTGCTCAGCCCCTCCCTCCTCCCTGTCCGCCCCTCCCTCCATGCTGCCCCTCCCCCCCGCTTGTGTTCTCTCTCTCTCAAAAATAAATAAAATCTTTAAAAAAAAGAAAAGAAAATATATTAAGAGCACTTAGGGGGAAATCAGAGGGGGAAATGAACCAGGAGAGACTATGGACTCTGAGAAACAAACTGGGGGTTCTAGAGGGGAGGGGGTGGGGGTATGGGTTAGCCTGGTGATGGGTATTAAAGAGGGCACGTTCTGCGTGGAGCACTGAGTGTTATACGCAAACAATGAATCATGGAACGCTACATCAAAAACTGATGATGTAATGTATGGTGATTAACATAACAAAATTAAAAAATTTTAAATTAAAAAAACAAAACAAATAAACAAACAAAAAAGAGCACTTAATTCATACTCGTTGTGGGGGACTGATTTCTCCAACATGACAATGAAGCTCTTTTGAAGACTTGCAGATCTACCAGCGGCAAGGACAATTCTGACGGGATCTCTAAAGGCACTTTTTGGGGGCTCAGCTCTCACCTCTGAGCACTTCTCAAAGAACTTTGTTGAAAGACATGTCTGTTTTTGAGACAGAGCCAGTTTTCTTTAGTCAAGCTTTTTACAGGTGACTTCTGTAAATTGGTGTCATTCTGACTTAAAAGTCATTTGGGCCCACAAGACCTGATTCCTAATTCAGCCAGAGTTCCAGTTTTGTTTTTTTCCAGGGTTTGTACAGCTGGACCCCAGAGCTCCAAAGCCCTTGTTGGTCAAATCTTCATTTCATTTCTTGAAGGGCAGAAGTCTTGGGGGATTCCAAGTCACCGACAGATACGGCAGTTTGTTTTCTTAGAAATCCCCTTAGGCAGGGCCATAGGTACAGGCCCTATGAAGTATCTGTCATATAGAAACAGGCCTTGAAGTCCTGGAGCTTTCCAAGCACTGGACTACTCATTCACACGAGGGTAACTCTCAGTTAAGCTTGGAGAATGGATCAAGGACAGACCAGAACAGATATTCCAGAGTTCCCAGGTCACCCAGCTGTTCACTCAACCAGTGGCTTTTTCACAAGGGTCTTTAAAATGCTTGCTTTGTGCCTGTGAAATGTGAGGCACAAGGTGGATTTGAACTGTCTGTTCTAGCCCAGTGAATTTAAACATGTCACGCGTAAATGGTATTTTATGGTTATGTAATTTATGCAAAATCCTGAACACGGTAGACTCTATAGAACAAATGACTCATTTTCTTCTACAAATATATTGCAAGGATGGGGGGCAGGGGAAGAGGGAAGAGGAACTTATAAGCTAAAAGAAACTTAAGATACATGTCAGCCAAGTGCAATGTGTGAGGTTTGTTAAGATTCTGGTTGATAGAAATCAACTGCTTTAAAAAAAAATAGGCAATTGGGGAAATTAGAACATTTATTGGATATTTGATGGCAATAAGGAATTGTTTTAATTTTTTAGGTGTGATAATGGTATCGTGGGAAGGAAGGAAGGAAGGAAGGAAAGAAGGATAGACTTGGCTGGCCCTAAAAATTTCCTAAGCGATTGGAGTGTCTTTATTATTCATGGTGGGTGCTTTAGCCCCTGCCTGAGAGTCTATGCTAATGAGATGACTCAGGGTAGGAGATGACTCAGAGTAGGGACTGGCCCCGACAGAAAGACCAACCAAGTAATTAGAGGGTTGGGGCAGTGAGCCACATGTATCAGCTCGACCTCTGGGAACGGAGGGGGCCTGGAGATTGAGTTCAACCACATGGGTGATGATTCAATCAGTCACGCCTACATAATGAGACCCCAATGAAAAGTTTGCCTGGCAAAGCTTGGGTGAGCTTTCTGGCTTGGCAATACTCCATATACTTATTGCCTCATATCAATGCTGGGAGGGTAACGCATCCCTGAGGACATGGAAGCTTTACATTTGGAACCCTCCTAGTCCAAGATACTGCCCTTTGCGTGTCTTCTAATTTGCATCCTTTGCCTATAATAAATGTGACTGTGAATATAATAGGTTTCTGTGAGTTCTCCGCACCTTTCTAGCAAATTATCCAACCTGTAGGTGGTTTTGGGAAATCCCTGAACTTGCAGTTGGTGTCAGAAGTCTTGGACATGGGGCACCTGGGTGGTCAGTTGGTTAAGCATCTGCCTTCAGCTCAGGCCATGATCTCTGAGTTCTGGGATCAAGCCCCACATTGGGCTTCCTGCTGAGCAGGGAGTCTGCTTCTCTATCTCTTTCCCTCTGCCCCACCTCACAGCTCATTCTCTCTCTCTCAAATAGATAAATAAAATCTTAAAAAGAAAAAAAAAAAAGAAGTCTTGGGCAGACTTGGCAGTCTGAAGAATGGGGCCCTAAACCCTGAGTTTGGCTAATCCCAGGTAGAAAGAAATCATTGTCCTTAAAAATACATATGGAAAGATTTACAAACTACTATGTCTCGGACTTGCTGAAAAATAATCTGCCCATGAGGTGTGGGGAGAAGGCAGTGGGGATGTAGATGAAACAAGATTAGCCATGTGAAATCACAGAAGCAGGGTACTGGGAACATAAGAGTTCACGAAATTATTTTCTCTACTTTTGTATATGTCTTAACTTTTCCAAAATGAAAGTAGTGATCCAAATGGAAAAAATATGGATCCTTACTTTATAGCATGTAATAGGCAGAATTCTAAGATGGCCCCCAAATTATGGAGCCCATCCAGAGCTTCTCCTAGTTATTTAATCAAGCACTAATCTAGGTGCTGCTGTGTAAGGAATGTTGCAGATGTAATTAGGATCCCAAACCAGTTGACCTTAAAATAGGGACATTATCCTAGGTGGGCCTGACCTAATCAGGTGAGCCTTTAAAAAAGACAGGACTCTTCCTGAAGAAGAGATTGTCAGTCAGAGAGATTTGAAGCATGTGGAGGGATTTAACACAGGGAGCTTCCTTGAAGATGGCTTTGAAGATCGAGGTGGGGGGGGGCACATGGCAAGGAACGTGAATGGCCTCTAGGAGTTAGAGCAGCCTCTGGCTAGCAGCCAGCAAGGAAATGAGAAGCTCAGTCCTACAGCTGCAAAGAACTAAATCCTGCTGCAACCACATTAGCTTAGAAGATGAACACACAAATAGTCAACAACCAGATTTCAGCCTCCCAAGATCATCAGCAGAGAACTCAGCTATTTTGTATTAGACTTTTGATCTACCGAACTTTGTGCTGATAAATCTGTGCTACTCTAAGCTGTCGTCTGTAGTAACTTGTCACACAGCAATAGAGAACTAACACAAAATAAACAAAACTAATAAATTCCAGTTGTGAAAAATCGAGACTCACACATTTTTGAACCCAATTTAGGAAAATATATTTGTGACCAAGGTATAGGGAAAGATTTCTTAAACATACAAAAGGCAAGATCAATAAATTCAACTACACTAAAATTACATACCTCAGACCTATAAAATACTCCCAAAGATAAAGTGAAGAGAAAATCCATGGGCTAGAGGATGTTATTTGCGGAACATAAAATTACAAAGAGTATTTTTAAAGAAGATCTTATAAATCAATAGGAGGAAAAAAAGGGCCAACAGAATAGAAATTGGTAACTCACAGAAGAGGAAGCTCAAAGACCAAAGGATATATGAAAAGACATCCAATACGACTGTTCATCAGAGAAGTACAAATTAAAACAGTAAGGGAACGCAATTTTACCACCATTGGACAACCAACAAAAATTAAAAATTCAGATGCTACTGCGTTTTGGTGAAGAGGTAGAATAACAGAAAATCTCACATCATGCTGATGGGAGTATAACTTGGTACAGGCATTTTGGAGAGCCATGTGATAATAGCTAGTAAAATTAAAGATGTATACACCCTTTGACCCAGCAGTTCTACTTATGGGAATATATTCTAGAGGAAATCTTATACAGCCGCAAGTACCAATGCAACATTATTTGTAATATTGCAAAGTGGCAGACAACCTAAAATGTCCATCAGCAGGAGAATGAAGTTAATTAAGTTCTCTTTTTTTTTTTCAGTCCTCAATATGCTGCTTTAATCTTGACTGCCAACCCATCTGCTAATCTATGAGGGAACCACACCAATTGAAAATCCACTGCTTATTTCAGTGGTTCTAAGAGTTACCCAGAATTCTCCCAATTGTTGTCATCCACAGAAAAATGTTTTTCCTGACTGTGATCTTCAAAGAAGGCCTCCGAGCCAACAGGGATCAAAAGTGCCCAATATATCTGGAAATGCACTTCCGCCCAAAGATGAAATGACTTTCTAAAATGAGCTGGAAATTGCCGAGCCAAAAGAGAATATGGGTAATCCAAGGGAGGCAAATGAATGCTTCTAAGCTACTGCAAAGGGGATATTCTTTTGAAAGGCGCTCCCCCAGACCAGGTGAGAATTAATTTCATTTAATGAGGAAAGCTTAAGTGAAGCTTAGTGTCTAAAAGTCAATCTGTGGATTCCCTCCAAACATAACTAGCCCTGGGTGTCATGTCCTGTGATTTAGGACACATCCAGCTTTTTAAATTACCTTCAAACTTGCCATCTTCATTCTGGTGTTATTTATACCTTCCTATCTCAGATGGCAAATGTCTGAATAAGATCCTGGCTAGTAGAAGCATTAAATATCCTCCAGAAGTATTTATGTATGGATTTAACAAAATAAAATAGAGAAAGGATCTTTGTGTCTTCATCTGTCCATGG
This sequence comes from Callorhinus ursinus, assembly GCF_003265705.2. Lineage (NCBI taxonomy): Eukaryota > Metazoa > Chordata > Mammalia > Carnivora > Otariidae > Callorhinus > Callorhinus ursinus. The sequence continues at coordinate 5,394,682 of NW_027397078.1, read as the reverse complement.
CAAACCCTGACTTTTAAAGGGTTTTTTTTTTTAATATCCATTCTGGACCAAATGTATCTTTATTTACATTGGATGTTTATCAGGGAGTATGCATTAGAAACAGGCATACATTGTATTATTTATAATTGTATGTCTTGAATACTACCTAACACCTTTCACTGCAGTAACTGACTAAACAGAACTAGCCAAGAGACATTTTTCCATTTTGCTGATAAATGATTACAATGGAGTGATATTTTTAGATTCAAATAATGTATTTTCCTAAAAGATTCCAATTGCAGAGTTATGTATGAGACACTAGAAAATATATGTGAGTTTGATTAAGTTTTATCAATAATCTTATCACATAATTACCCAGATTTATCACCTTAAGTTAAATGAAAATTCTTTGTGGCAGAAGGTTTGTATGAATACGAAAGTGTTGATTTTTGTTCTCATTTGCTCAGTTTGAACTGTGCCACACTGTGACTTGCAAAGCCATTTTCTCTTTGTGATAATTATCCAAAAGTGAGTTCAAAGTGCTTCTCCATTTACCTAAGTGTGCAAAACCAAAAACTTAATTGTGAAGTCAAAGTGCTAAGCTAAGGCTCTAGATTTCTTCAGTTCCAACCCTAATGACTCTTAACATGATGACTCTTTTATCAGACTAAAGAAGACTCCACTGCTTAAAGCAATTACGGAGCTCAAGGCAATAGAGTGTGTCATTAGAATAAACTGATGAGAGATTAAAATAATAAATAAGATCCCATCTTAGTCTGTTCAGGCTGCTGTGACAGACTACCATAGACTGGGGGGCTTATAAGCAAAGGACATTTATTTCTCATAGTTCTGGAGGCTGGGAAGTCCAAGATCAAGTGGTAAAAATCCATTTCCTAGTTCACAGGCGGCCATCTTCTTGCTGGTCTTCACGTGGTAGAAAAAGCCAGGAAGCTCTCTGGGGCCTCCTTTTTGAGGGCCCTAATCCCATTCTTGACAATTCCCCTCTGATGACCTAACCACTTTCTAAAAGCTGCCCCTCCTAGTACCATCACCTCGGGGATTAGGTTTCAACATGTGAATTTGGAGAGGACACAAACATTCAGTCTTCAGCCGACCCTTTACACAATATTCGGGGAATATGAAGAGCATAGCCTCATATGTCAGTACAAGAATGGGTGGGGTTGCCCATCATAGCCCTACTTTCTGGGCCAGAGCCTTGTTCCAATGAATCTAAGCCCTCCTTTTCCCCATCATGTGGCCACGATGTTGGCAGTCCCTTCCCTTTTGGCAGCCTTCATGCAGGGTTTATACGGATTTCTGTTCTCCGGAGAGAATTCAGCTGGGCCAAAGCATTCAGAAGCAACTTTGATTTTCTGAAGTAGATGTAGGAAGGGATTACATCACGCCTGGCAGAACAAATTCAATCCCTCTATTTTTCTCTCCCATGCCCCACTTGCTCTTCTGGCCACAAAACTGCCTCTTCTTGATAACCCCGCCCCCCTCCACACACACACACACACACACACACACACGCACGCACGCTCACACGCGCGTGCGTACGCACACGTGCACACACACACATCCAGGCTCTGCCACCTCTTCTGTTTCTCCCACCCCTGCTCCAGGTTCTTACCTCGTCTTCAGTGTCTCAGCTGATTCTATCTTATATAACACAGTTTAGCCCTCCGGCAAGTCCAAATCTGTCCCAGGTCATCTGTTGAGCAAACAAAGGATTGTCCATTTATGGAACCCACCCTCCTCCTTAGGGTCCAGTCAGGGATTATAGTCAACAACAAATACAAAAAGGTCTTGTGTTCTCTTGCTTCTACTGACCTGCCCTGGCTGCCTCACAAGATTCAAAGATAATATAAGTAAAAAAGAAAAAATTTTTTTAAAGTAGGCTCCACACCGAGCACGGAGCCCAGCGCAGGGCTTGAACTCACAACCCTGGATCAAGACCTGAGCCGAGATCAAGAGTCAGACACTTAACTGACTAAGCCACCCAGGTGCCCTGTAAAAAAATTTCTTTAACCATAAAGATCTATACACTTTTTTTCAGTGATTATTTATTCCAACCTCTTCATTTTACAGATGATATGACTGAAGCCCAGAGATGTTAAATAACTTGCCCAGTTAGTGGTAAAGATTGACTTTGAACCTGGTCTGTAGCCCACTGTCCTATCATTTCTTCCCTTAATCTGAACTGCCGTAGGTAATTTATAGATTCCTGGAGGTTCTGTTTCCCCACACTCCATTAATTTGGGATTAAATGTGACCTTTTTTTAGGGCCCTCCACCACACTCAGGCACGTACATGCAATCATTCACACAGATCTCATGGCTGAAGAAACGGGATGGAAGACACTATTTACTCTTTTACTAATTCATTTATGCAACAGATATTTATTGACTACCTGTTAGGTTCCAGGCACCGTTCTAAACTTTGAGGATATAGCAGTAAACAAAATAGATGGAAAACCCATGCCCTCATGGACTTTGCATTCTTGTGGGGAAAAAAATAGGATAAACAAGTACATAAAATATTTAACACAGAAGGTGGAGGAAAATGCTACACTGAAAAACAAACCAGGAAAGGGGCATAAGGAGTGTGATGGGGGAGAGAGAGAAAGTTGAAATTTTAAATAGAATGATCAGAGGGGCACGTGGGTGGCTCAGTCGGTTAAGGGTCTGCCTTGGGCTCAGGTCGTGATCTCAGGGTCCTGGGATAAAGTCCCACATCGGGCTCCTTGCTCAGCAGGGAGTCTGCTTCTCCTTCTCCCTCTGCCCCTCCTCCCCCCCACTTGTGCGCTCGCTCTCTCTCTCTCATAAATAAATAAAATCTTTTAAATAAAGAAATAAATAAATAGAATGATCGGAAAAGTCTTCCCGGAGGAGATGACATTTGAGCAAAGACCTAAAAGAGATGAAGTGTCAAACGACTACTGGGAGAAGAGTATTCCTGGCAGAAAAACCAGCCAGTAAAAAATGAGAAGCTGGCGTGTCCCATTCAAGGAGCAGTGAGGAGCCAGAGTGGTGAGAACAGAATGAACCAGGGGAAGATCAGCAGAGTAGGGCAAAGTAGCAGGAGAATGATAGGAATATCATTCTGTAGGCCCTAACGGGTCACAGTAAACAATCTGGCTTTTAATCTGAATGACAGGACCGGCTATGGGAGGGGTTGTGCTGAGGACTGACTGCCACTTCCCCATCACTCCTACTGTCTTCTCCCTCCAACAACCCCCTGACTCAAAGATTCAGGATGAGGGTGTCAAGTCAGTAGGTCCTAGTGGGAAGCTCAGGAACGCCTTCTTCTTTCACTGGGATACTGCCCTTTAAATCTGGCTTTCTTGGTGGGGCGGGGGGGAAGAATTAGAGAATGTTTGAGAATCTAGGGGAAGTGTTTTTCAAGACCTCTGTGGGTTGCCTCAAAATCACTTTGCAGAACAGGAAGTGAAGAAAAGTAGGAAATAGGTTAGGAGAGAGACCTGACCCAGGGGGCTTTGAGGAAGTTAAGAAACAGAGGGCTATCACACAGGGAGAAGAAAAGGAGGGCTAGAACACAAGTAGAGGCTCCTTACCCGGTGCTCCCAGTGCCATTGTTTACTGTTTATATGGCAGTATGCAAAATATTTAGAAAATCCAAAATAGATAAGTGGGACTACATCAAATTAAAAAGTTTCTGTGCCACCAGGGAAACCATGAACAAAATCAAAAGCAACCTACCGAATGGGAGAAAATATTTGCAAATCATATATCTGATAGAGGGTTAATATCCAAAACATACAAAGAACTCATACAACGCAATGGCAAAAAAACAAAAATAAAAACAAAAAACCCCAAACAATCCAATTGAAAAATGAGCAGAGGAACTGAATAGACATCTTTCCAAAGAAGACATATAGATGACCCAATAGGTGCATGAAAAGGTGCTCAACATGATTAGTCACCAGGGAGATGCAAAGCAGAACCACAATGAAATATCACCTCACACCTGTCAAAATAGCTGCCATCAGAAAGATAAGAAATAACAAGTATTGGCGAGGCTGTGTAGGAAAGGGAACCCTCATGCACGGTTGGTGGGAAAGTAAATTAGTGCAGGGTCTGTGGCAAACAGTCTGGAGGTTCCTTCAAAAATTAAAGGTAGAGCTATTATATGATCCAGCAATTCCTCTTCTGGGTATATATCTGAAGGAAATAAAATTGAAGAGATATCCATACCCCAATGTTCATTGCAGCATTATTTACAATAGCCAAGACCTAGAAACAACTTAGGTGTCCAGCGATGGACAAATGGATAAAGACAATGTGGTATATATGGATACAAAAGGAGAGCATTCAGCCATAAAGAAACAAGGAAGTCTTTCCATTTGTGACAACATGGATAAAACTTGAGGGCATTATGCTAAGTGCAATAAGTCAGACAGAGAAAGTCAAATACTGTCTGATCTCACTGATATGTGAAATCTAAAAAAACCCAAACTCACAGATGCAGAGAACAGATTGAGGATTTCCAGAGGCATGGGAGTCAGGGGTGGGGGAAATGGGCGAAGGTGGTCAAAAGGTACAAATTTCCAATTATAAGATAAATAAGTTCTAGGTATGTAATATACAGCATGGTGACTATAGTTAAAGATACTGTATATTTGAGAGTTACTAAGAGAGTAAACCTTAGAAGTTCTCATCATAACAAAAAAATATATAACTATATGAGGTGATGGATGCTAACTGAATTTATTGTGGTGATCATTTCACAATATATACAAAGAACAAATAATTATGTGGCACACCTGAAACTAAAACGTATTATATGTCAATTATATCTCAGTTAAACTGGGGGAAAATTAAAATTTTCAGTTTTTGGAAAGGAAGAAGAGAAAGAAAAGAAAAGAAAAGAAAAGAAAAGAAAAGAAAAAAAGAAAGAAAGGAAGAAAGAAAGAAAGAAAGAAAAAGAAAGAAAGAAAGAAAGAAAGAAAAGAAAGAAAGAAAGAAAGAAAGAAAGAAAGAAAAGAAAGAAAGAAAGAAAGAAAGAAAGAAAGAAAGAAAGAAAGAAAGAAAAAGAAAGAAAGAAAAAGAAAGAAAGAAAGAAAGAAAGAAAGAAAGAAAGAAAGAAAGAAGGAAGGAAGGAAGGAAGGAAAGAAGGAAGGAGAGAGAAAGAGAAAGAAAGAAAGAAATGAGAAAGAGAGGGAAAACCCATGCCCTTGTGGACTTTACATTCTAATGGGGAAAAGATATGCTAAACAAATACTTAGACTATTTAGCAAGCCTACAAGACAAGAAGATTCTGAAAGGGGAAATAAAGGCAGCCCTCCTCAGGAGGAAAGATGTGGCTCTGAGGAGGAAGCTGTTTATGTTGTCGCACACAAATGTTTTCGAACAGGAATTAGCAAAAACAGAGACGAGTCTGGAGAGGTGTTGAGTGGTGACTGGGAGAGCAGGTCCCTTGCCCTTCTCAGCACTGCCTGATTCCCCATGTGCTCACAGGAAACTCCTTGAGTTCTGGACATTGTACCTGTTCCATAATCTTCTCCGGACTATGGGCAGGACTTATTCAATGAGATGCGCCCTGAGCACCTCTCCTGATGGAAGCTGAGGTGATTTCTCTCCAGGGGAAGACCACGCTGGCTGGTCCAGGGGAGCCTCCATCTAGACAGAGTTGATATTGGAGCCTGGGACTCTGGAGCATCCTTCCCTTGTATCCTTCTTAATGTATTGAACTTCTAGAAATCCCTCTTGCACTGAGGCTCCTGTGTCCCACACGTGTCCTTATTTCCTTCCCAAGTCCTAGACGTCAGAAAACAGAGTCAGAGGGAGAAGCTGTTGCTTGGGGCCAGAGGAGCTGAGTTTCTTTTTTTTTCTTTTTTGAAGATTTTATTTATTCATTTGAGAGAGAGAGAGAGTGCAAGTGCAGGAGAAGAGGGAGAGGCAGAGATGGGAGGGAGAAGCAAACTCCCCGCCAAGCAGGAAGCCGGATGCAGGGCTTGATCCCAGGACCCCGGGATCATGACCTGAGCCGAAGGCAGATGCTTAAAGACTGAGCCACCCAGGCGCCCCAACAAAGGTCACGTTATTATCACTAACTGTAGCAGTAGCCAGAGTATCATCATTTATCCCGGTTTCCTGAGCTCCAGTTCCCAAAAGGTGATGCAGTGAAGATCATGTGAAGGCCAGCACACACAGTGGGTTGTATTCCAGGAGAGGAACGCCAGCCTTAAGGAACCCAAATCTCTTCTAAAGGGCAGTAAGCCTGCCTGAACTTTGTTCCAGAAAGAGACATTATCTTTATCATACAGGACAGCAAACAAATCGGCCCTCCGCTTTGGAGGGAGATACTATCTCTATCTTCTGAAGCGGTTTGCTACACAAACACCCTTGAACACACAGTCTGGAACAAAAGCTTTCTGTTTTTGTGAGCAGTATCTCTGCTCATAAGACCTGCAGACATACAAGAGACCCATGGAGTATTGTCTCCCGACAATGTTAGCTGGTTTAGGCTGAAATAGGCATGGTTGCCCCCATTCTTCAGATGAGGAAAAGTGAGGCCCCGAAGCTAATTTGTCTAGGAAGTTAGGAGGCAAGGTCGGTGTGAGCCCAAAGCCTGGGCCACATCCCTAAGTACACAGAGCAGATAACAGTCAGGCACTCACTGTGTTACACACAGAAGGTACAAACACTGGAAAGGGACAACCCTGCCTCTGAAGGACTTACAATCGGGGAGACAGAACATGCCCTCCACATGCCTGAGAAGTACATGGGGACCTGGGCAGGGGGCCCAGGGTCCTAACCAACTCCAACAGGGATGGTCTTTCCTCACTTCTCTGCCTCTGTGTCTTTCTGTCTCTCTCCTGGGCAAGCACACACATGCCAAGAACAAGTTAACAGAAAAAATTTCTTAGAAATTGTTCTCTCTTTGGTGCTTGCTACTGCCTATCTGCTAGAAGTCAATAAAATAAATGAAATAGTAAGGGTAAACACTGTCTTTTTCCAGGGACTGGAAATACAGCTCCTGGCTGTATTTTTTTTTTTTTTTAATATTGCATGGTTACAACATAGTCTTATTTCTGGTAAATGTAATCATTCCGGGTTGCTGTGAGGTACACCCCCCCGTATTCTATATCTTTCCATAAAAAAATGCCCTGATCCTAGGGACTCCTCCACCTCAGCCAGCCACAGAATCTCTGGTAGGAGCTTAGGCTGAAATGTGGCTCGTCACATTTGGGGTTTTAAAACCCAAGAACTAAACCAGTGTGGCTGAGGCGGGGCAGCCATGGAAGGGGAAAGATGATGACCCAGAAGACAGCTCTAAAATGGGGAGCCAGGCCCAGGAAGCCTTCCATGCCAGAACAGATTTTGCTCTGAACAAACAGACAACTAGTGACCGTTTAGGAGCTGGGGATGATGACTTGATAAAAGTAATGTGTCAGGAAGCCAGCCGTGCCTGCAAACATACAGGAGATGGACTACAGCGGATGTGACCCAGACACGGTGCTCTTCCACCCTCACTGCACATGAGAATCACCGAGGGAGCTTTTTAAAAATACCGATGCCCCAGCCTCACCACAGACTGTTTAAATCTCAATCTCTGGGAGTGTGGCCCAGACACTAATACTTTTTTAGAGCTCCCCAGGAGAATGATGGACCGTTAACAGGGATGGGATTTCTTTGGGGGGGGGGTGTGATGGAAATATTTTGGAATTAGATAGTGGTGATGGTTGAGTAATTTTGTGAATACACTAAAAACCACTGTGTTGTACACCTTAGGGGTGGATTTTATGCTATGTGAATTATATCTTAAAAGCAAGCAAGCAAGCAAGCAAGAGGGCGCCTGGGTGGCTCAGTTGGTTAAGCGACTGCCTTCGGCTCAGGTCATGATCCTGGAGTCCCAGGATCGAGTCCCGCATCGGGCTCCCTGCTCGGCAGGGAGTCTGCTTCTCCCTCTGACCCTCGCCCCTCTCATGCTCTCTCTCTCTCTCATTCTCCCTCTCAAATAAATAAATAAAATATTAAAAAAAAACTTGCTAAAAAAAAGCAAGCAAGCAAGAAAGAAAAAGAGGGGGCAGAGGGAGGGAGGGAGGGAGGGAGAGAGAAAGGAAGGGGAGAGGAAGGGGGGGAAGAATAAGATAGAAGGAGAAAGAAAGAAAGAAGACTCCCCAGCAGATCCCAACATGCAGCCAGAGTGGAGAGCCATTAGTCTAGAGAAAAGGAGACTTCTACTATGATTCAGACCCGGAGTACAGGGGCTGTGGTGGGGTGTGGCAGTGGGACAAGTCCCAGGGGAAGGGGGAGCTGGGAGGAACAGCACAGAGGAAAACTGGCCAGCAGTCCAGTTGGGTTGGTTACAGAAGGAGAGGAAAAGAGAAAAGAAGGTAAAGACGTAAGCCAATGTTTTGAGCCTTGGTGACTGAAGACACACAGATTCCGTATGGGGAAGGGGAAGAAGCCAAGAGGTGAGTTCCATCTGGACGTGTAGAATTCAGGCTGTTGCGAAGAATTCAGATGTTCAGCAAGCAAGTGGAGATTGAAGAGCCCTACACCGTGAACCATGAGATGGGAAGCAGAATATACAGCAATGAGGACTGGGTGGCCCCTCAGAAGCTATATCTTATCCTGTCTGCCCCTAATAGCTGTGTGAGTTTAAACAAGCCACGTAACCTCTGTGCATCTGTTTCCATATATGTGAAATGTGGTTAATGATACCTGCCCTACCTACCTCACAAATCTGTATGAACAAAACAAACGTTCAAGAGCTTTGAAAACTATAAAGTGTTGGACAAAGTGTAAGGTGTAGGACATACATAGGCACGTGATTTTCAACAGAGGCACAAAAGCAATCCAACAGGGGAAAAAAGTACATCAATAAATTGTGATAGAGCAACTGGATATCCATATGAAAAGAAATTAACCCTGACCCCCCTACCTCACACCATACAAATGTGAGACGTGAACTTTTTCACATGTTCCCACCTGTGGAAACATCAAACACTCTTTAATAAATGAATGTAGTCACTCATCATTAAATAATATTATTGTTGTGATTTGATTTTGCTGAGCTAAGTCAACTATAAACTGCTGGCTCCATAAATCACTGCAATTACTACCATTCTCTATTATAAAGAGGCTCATTCAAACGATGTCTTACATTGTTGCCAAGGATCTTAAACATTGATTCCTTTACCTGACTCATCAGGTTAACCAAGTATGAAATAGCAGATCAAAGGGTTAGCTATTTCTTATCAAGCAGGTAAGATTAGTTTCCTGTACCTTAGCTAGGTGGGGCAAGGGTAGGGGCAAGGGGAAGAGAAACTTTCTTACAGGTGGAGGCACTAAAGTGGATTACATTAACTCTGGGTTAACATCTTGATAGAACCAAAGAAGAAAAATCTGTCAGTGGTTTGGCTGCAGTTGACACTGTTCTGAAGCCCAGCTTTAGAAATGCACTGGGATTTTGAGGAAGAGAGCAGCCATCAGCCCCTGTGAGGTCTATAGCTCCTTATCAGGAACAGAAAGAAGTATGAAGCCCCTTCTTTCCCTATCACTTCTCCAGGATGGCAGCCAGGCCTCTAGGTGGGCTTCCAAGACTGCACTTGTCCACCCCCGAGAGTTCTAGAAATTCCCTACATACCAGAGACGAGTGAGAATGCATCATCAGAGTCACCGCTTTAGCCACTCTCCTCACTTCTGGGTAAGATTCCTCTCTCAGAGAGGACAAAGTAGGAGAAGGGGCAGAAAAAGGAAGACTCAGCTCAACGAGTAACTTGTTAGGCTGTCAGAGAAAGTGGATTGCTAATCAATGGCAAACACTAAACACTTGCATTATGTAAGGTTTTCACTATTACATTTTTATATCCCCACTGCACAGGCAGTAGGGAATCAACCCCACGAAATTTGGTCTTTACTTACTAGGATAGTTTCCTAGGGCTGCGATAACAAAGTACTGCAAACTGGGTGGCTTCAAACAGCCCATATTTATCACCTCACAGTTCTGGAGGTTAGAAGCCTAAAACCGACATGTCAGTAGGGCCCTGCTCCCCATGGAACCTATAGTGAATCCTTCCTCGCCTCTTCCTAGTCGGGCTCCCTGCTCAGCGGGGAGCCTGCTTCTCCCTCTGCCCCTCCCCCCCCACATTTGTGCTCGCTCTCAAATAGATAAATGAATTCTTTTTTAAAAATTAAAAATATAAATAAGGTCACATTCTGAGGTACTGAGAGTTGAGACTTCCAAAATATTCTTTTTTCCTATTTTGAGGGGCAAATGCTGGGCCGGCGGCCGGGGGGCGGGGGGCGAGCGTGGGGAGGGGAAAGAATTCAGTCTGTAACACAATCAAAGAACATGGATTCATGCCAGGAACTGCACATAGGATCCACGATATATTTCCCTGCCTGGAAGGAGAAACCAAAACTCAAAATATTGTAAGCTCTTGTAAGATCCCCAAATTCCTAAATTCTGTTTTTTACAGAAATAATTCAAAGGCAAACTGGATATCCCATCCAGGTTGATGGCAGGGAGCACGCAGATGAAAAAGCCGACAGAGTGACATCAAAAATTAAAGGTAGCTTATTAGCAAAACAGAAAATGAAGCAATAGGTGGTATTGTCTGGTTTAAAGCAGTTCACCATGTCAGCAATGCCGTAATCAAAACCATTTACCTCATTTATGGAGAGAACAGCATCCGAGCACCTCCAAGAGCCAATCACAGAATCCTAACATTGTCGTAAATCCACATAATCTGATTCAACACAAAATAAGATGTGGAGTTCATTTAGCCAGCACTACATTCAGCTGCCATCCCTAGAAACGGCCAGATGTTGCTAGAGAAAGACTATTTATTTAGGCTCTTTGCTAATGTGAAAATTTAATCTTCAACCAATAAAATGCACCCCAATTAAATTCTTTGGGGACCGTGCAACTGAGTAAAACCCAACTGGATCCCATATCAAAGACTCTGTGGATAATTGAATTTTTGAAAATCTAATCATAATATAAACCAAGAGTCAGCAAGCTTTATTTGTAATGGGCCAGATAGCAAATGTTTTAGGCTTTGCAGGCCAGATGCTCTCTGGCAACTCTTCAGCTCTGCTATTGTTGCACAAAAGCGGCCGCAGACAATATGTAAACAAATGGGTGGTGTGGCTTTGTTCCAATAAAACTTTATTTACAAAACCAGACTGCAGGACAGAAAGAAGACCATGTGAAGATACAGATGGAAGACAGCCATCTATAAGCCAAGGAGGGAAGGCCTCAGAAGGAACCAAACCTGCTGACACTTGATCTTGGATTTCTAGCCTCCAGAACCGTAAGAAAATAAATTTTTGTTGTGTAAAACACACACACACACACACACACACACACACACACACACAAACCAGACAGCAGGTCAGATTTGTTCCATGGGCTGTAGTTTACTCACCCCTGGTTTAAACATACTAGAAGGACACCTTATTACATAAACGAAATTTGTAAGGAGTTATTTATTACATTAAAAAGTCCTTTTGGGACGCCTGGGTGGCTCAGTCGGTTAAGCATCTGCCTTTGGCTCAGGTCACGATCCCGGGGTCCCATGTGGAGCTCCTTGCTCAAGGGGGAGCCTGCTTCTCCCTCTACCTGCCGTTTCCCTTACTTGTGCTCTCTGTCTCTCTCTCTCTCTCAATCTCTCTCTTTCTCTGACAAGTAAATAAAACCTTTAAAAAAATAAATTAAAATAAAAAAGTCCCTTTTCCCCCTTTTCCTTACCTCACACACTTTTTTTTTTTTTTAAATAAATTGAGTGTAGATGATTGGATTTGCTCCAAACAAGGTAAGCCCATACTGAATGTCATTTCCACTGGAGGGATTCTTGAGCAGTGATTTTGCTTAGTCTCCTAATATGAAATAAGCCTGTCTCTAAATTGCCTCAGAAAGATGAGAATGTGATGATCCACTAAGAGCTACAAGAAAGACAGACCCATAATTGCCTTAATAGTCCATGCTCTCAACATAAAATTGTTTTCCTTGGTATCTAACCCCAACTTCTTGCTGCTACTTAAAACCATTTCTTTTTGACCTATCTTCTCCAAGAGAGAATGAACGTTTAGCTTGTCACTCCCTGTAATGTTACCCACGTCTGGATGATAATTCATAAAGTCTGCTGGGGATAATTAAGGTTCGCTTGGCCATAGGTAGCCTGTCCCCTCGGGCAGCTCCTTAAAGCCACAGGCATTTTCACAGAGCATAGCATATGCCTCTTTTAGGGAGCCCATAGCCCCATCCACCCTTCCTCCCTGCAACACTCCTACCAGGTACAGCAAGTATTAAAAACAACAACAACAACAACAACAAAATCCCAAAAAACAAAAAATCAAAAAACAGAAAAGAGGGAGAAAGACTAAATAGTCATTGGACTGGTTAAAGTATAGATTTAAAATAGTCCATTATTTAGCCAATACATTTGGCTTCTGTAGCACTCATGTGGGGAGCCTTGAAAATACAACTGACCTCTGAGAGAGAGCCGGCAAAATCCACGTGGAAATGAGATAGGCCACCTGTGGGAGGAATGTGACAGGATTGTCACAGATGGGACTCTTCCGACCTGGCAGACATAGTTCTCCTGGGAAGCTTCAGGGCCCCTCATTGCAGGGGCATTTTCCACAGCCCGGGAGGGGAGTCCCAGCTACGTGTTCATATAGTCAGATACTTCTATAAAATTTGCAAGTCCGGGTCTTAGTTTGGGCTGCTGAGCAAAATACCATAGACTGGGTGGCGTAGACAAACATTTATTTCTCACAGTTCTGGAGGCTGGGAAGCCCAAGATCATAGTGCTGGCAGGTTCGGGTCGATGAGAGCCCACTTCCTGGTTTGCAGACAGCTGTCTTCTCTTCTGCTCACGTGACAGAGAGCAAAGAGAAGGAGCTCTTTGAGTTTGGGTTTTTTTTTTTTTTTAAGATTTTATTTATTTATTTATTTGAGAGAGAGAGAGAGCGAGAGAGAGAGAGAACACAAGTGGGTGGGGTGGCAGGCAGAGGGAGAAGCAGACTCCCCACTGAGCAGGGAGCCCGACATGGGGCTCCATCCCAGGACCTGGGTGGGGATCATGACCTGAGCTGAAGGCAGACACTTAACCACTGAACCACCCAGGCGCCCCTGGTTTTGTTTTGTTTTTTTTTAATAAGGGCACTAATCTCATCATAACCAACTCACATCCCACAGGCCCCACCTCCTAATACCATCACATTGGGGTTAGGATTTCAACATACGAATTTGGTGGAGACACGAACAACCCAAAGCAGTCAGAGAGTATCATTACAAACAACTAAGACTACTGTCCCTTTCCACTCCAATGCACTCCCCCTCCTCTAGGGTGTTGGTGGAGTGGCTGTGGACGTTCCTAATAAATATATATTCACTTCAAATTGGATTTACTTCTAAATAAATATCCTCACTTAAATCTAATTTTCTTTTTCTTTTTTTTAAGTTTTCTTTTTCTTAATAAGAGCCTCTGTTCACCCCCCCCACCCACACATACACACACAAAACACCTCCCCCCGCCCCCCCCCCCACCCCCACACACACAACAAGACTTGTCTCTGTATCCTGGTTACAATCTCAGAAAGGGAAAAGACCGAATGTGATTGTGACACATTAAATGGAGACGAAATCTATCGAATTGCACCTGTTTGGAAAAAGCGTGACCCCCAAATGGGCAGAGTCAGGTTCCAGACTAGAGAAGGAAGCCCAGAAACCCAGAAGCGGGCCGTGTTTTTTCCAGCATTGACGAAGAAGAAACACACACAGCCGGGATAAACAAGCCATTGGGATTAGTCACCACACCGCTCCTGATCCTGTCTTTACCCCCTTCTTTTTATAACAAGTCCCTCATCTCCCCAAATTCCTTCAATGAGAAGACAGTTAGTCTGGCTAAGAGACATGAGTCTTACGGCAAATGAAGCAGGTTATCCGCCCCCCCGGGCTGAAAAATTAAGACATGGGCATTCTGTCTCTTTTCCCAAACATGGGCCAGCTCCCTCAGAGTACAATCAACACTGCAACTGCTAACAAAGTTCAGGTTCTGGATCCTCAAGGCTGAAACCAACCTGGGCAGCCTGACCTGGGCAGCCAGTCAAGCCCTCAAGAGACAATCCTTCATTTTGATGTCGCCACCCTCAAGCTATGGCACTTTAGGAGGAGGGGGATATGTGGAGAACAGGATGGACCCTAAATGATTTTTGAATTAGAGCGCCACAACCATGCCATCTCCAGGCAGATTTCCCACAAAGAGATCAGTAAGTTCCCCAAATGTATTCATACAGCTTTGTTGATAAAAGAGAATCTCGAACTCTGTACAAGAAAATAAGTTTTCGGGACGCCTGGGTGGCTCAGTCGGTGAAGCGTCTGCCTTTGGCTCAGGTAATGATGGGATCGAGCCTCGCATCGGGCTCCCTGCTCAGTGGAGAGCGTGCTTCTCCCTGTCCCTCTGCCCCTCCTCCATGCTTGTACTCTCTCTCTCTCTGTGTCAAATAAATAAATAAAATCTTAAAAAAAAAAGAAAGGAAGTTTGCTAGTTGGTTGTCACTGAAGCAAAATCCTCTCTGCTGTAGTCCTAAAGACATTCTCTTTCCAGTGTTCTACCCCTTGATCAACACTACAACCCTCTTTTCGATCGCAACTACCATGTGCCAGGTACTGAGCACTTATTATTTACAGTTCTCCCACCTGCCTTGCCAAGTAAACATTACTGCTTACACAGAGGAGGAAACTGAGTCTCACAGAGGTTGAGAACTTGTCCATAATGACAAAGACATTAGGTAGGTGGTAGAGCCAAAATTAGAATGTACTTTTCAAAGAACTCTGCCCCTCTCAAAATTGCAGCATTTTCTAGACTCCCTTGAATCCAGAGTAAATAGTGGGATTTCAGTCCTACCATTTATACCTAAAAAAAATAAAAATAAAAAATAAATAAAAAATAAAAAATAAATTTAAGACCATATCTACAATAGGTGTTAAACACCCAGGAATTCACGTATGACTGGCTTGGCAAAGGGGCAAAAGCGCCACGTAGAAATTTCTTACTTTGAAAAAGTCTTGAAAATTATTACCACTCCACAGCTTCAAGGGAGGAGGTCTCATTTAGATGGAAGATTCTTGGTTTCTCTCAATATCATGGAACCTCTCGGATGCTGCTAACATTCTCTACCTTGACTGGTTTCACAGATGTAAACTTACATAAAAATTCATTGAGTTGTATACTTAAGACTTGTGCTCTTTACTGTATATATGTTATACCTCACTTGAAATAAAAAGCCTGGCACAGGACAGTGTGTAGAGAAACTTCTGTTTGAATAAAATGGAGCACGGAGATTCTCTAAGTAGTTGCTTGGAGAGGCATATAATGTGTCTGGAATGATGCACAAAAATCCAGTGACAATGGTTGTTTGGGGCACAGAGGGAAGATGCAGGGTGGATAGAGACCCATTTGCACTGTAGATCCTCCTGCATCCGGTGAATTCTAACTATATGAGAATTTTTATTCTATTAAAAATTATTTTAAAATTCTATTTTTTAAATTAGTAAATAAATACTTTCCAGGAAAAAGAAACACACAAACCCACCAAGTTCCCAGAAATGTATCAAAATCAATCTGGTGAGGCAGTCTGCATTTGCAATGCTTGGAGGGAGTGCAATTTGAAGGTGGAGATTTTCAAAGACAGGATTCTGTTTTTCCAGCATCAGGAGAAATGAGGATTTGCACTCCTTCTCTCCACGGTGGTTGTTATGACGTCCAGCTAATGATGCGGGATGAGGGTGAGGTTGGTGGGTACATGGAAAAGGAAGATCTGACTTGTTCAGAGGCAAACATGCATTGATAATTGCCATGAATGAATAATTGCTACTGGGTAGGATTTTTACATTTTTGCTTTTGTCTTTCAACCCTTTGTTTTCCTTCCATTTTTGTTCTTCTCGAGTATGTGTTTATCATGGAAAGTAGACATGAGGAATTCAGAGCAAACTCTATTCAGATGACCTAAATGGAGATGCCATTGGGGTTAAGGAGACAATGACGTACATGCAAACTACAAAAACAGATCAATCCATGTGTCTCATTTAGACCCCTGTTCCTATACCACTTGTCCCTTTCCTCCCTAATCCCTCAGATGGCTTGCTCATTCTGGAGGGGGTGTTTGTGTGTCTGGAAAACGTTGAGTTCTCTGTCCCTTGTTATCTGCAGATTTCAGACCACTTTGCAAGAAAAATCCATGATTATTCTAAACTAAATGAGAAAAATGATTGTTCTAAACTAAATGAAAAAAAATGAGTTACAGAAAAAATGAAATGATGAGCACAAGATACTTCAGTAAAATAATTGCACAAACAGAACAAGGACAGTTAAGCCAAACGAAAACTTTACCTCAAGACCTTGTTTACTCTCAGTTTTACTGAGCTCTCTCTTACAGTATATTGAAAGAATTGTATTTTATTTTATTTTTTTAAAGATTTTATTTATTTGACAGAGAGAGACCCAGTGAGAGAGGGAACACAAGCAGGGGGAGTGGGAGAGGGAGAAGCAGGCTTCCCGCGGAGCAGGGAGCCCAAAATCTTAATTATAGAATCTAGGTGGTAGGTATCTGAGTGTTCATCCTAACATTGTCTCAACTTTTCTATATGTTCAAAAAATTTTCATAAGAAAATACTGGGGGGAAAGATTTCGTGCATATTTGACTATCACAGAAAATCAAGAGGCTCATTTCACATTATTATCTTCAATAGAGATACAAGGAACATATATATCTCACTGTCAGTACTAACAGGGATATTCTTTTTCCTCCGAAACCATGTTGTTAAAGCTAAGTAATCTAATCACGTGAACAACCTACCTAATAGTCATGGGAAGTTCAAAATAGTGAGCATTGACTCTAGCTGAAAGAGGACTCAGATTCACTAATTGTCCCATTTTGTAACTGAAGAATCTATATCCAGGAGAGAGTATTCCCTGTATTTTTAAAGAACTGCTTTACACAGGAGTCTTTTTTCTAATCTTTGAGTTTCAAGGATTCTGTCATTATTAGGAACATTTATTCAAAGGTCTTAAACACTAGTTTTCCCCCAGGAAAAAATTTCACCACCAATAAAGTGGGAGATGTTGAAAGATACAAGTTAAATCAGATCCATCTCCTTCTGAAAAACGCTTCTTACCCTTACTTATGGTTAACAGTGCCTTTAAGCATTTCGTTAGACCACAACTCAGCCAATGTTTATTGAAACTATTGTATGTTGGGAACCATGGGTATAATACTGATCCTAAGAGCATTGTAATTTGTAGAGATGTATGCCAACATGAAATGTGCAGTTATTGTGTCATCCTAAGACTTTTGGAATCAGGTGACTCCACAGGTACAGGCTAGGGTCTTTGAGTTTAGTATTGTACTTTTTTAAAAAGCAGACACAGAATGAAAGATGCTCAAAATAAATCATCAGAGAAATGCAAATTAAAACCACCATAAGGTACTACTACACCCCCACTAGAATGCCTAAAATTCAAACACCTGATAATTTGAGGTGTAGGCAAGGATGCAGCACAACTGTAGCACTCATGCATTGCTGACAGGGATGCACAGTAGGGTAGCGACTTTGGAAAACAGTGCGGCAGTTTCATATAGAGTCAAACGTAGCCCACTATATGACACAGAAATTCTCCTCCTTGATGTTTTTTCAAGATAAATGAAAATATGTCTAGGGGCGCCTGGGTGGCTCAGTCGGTTAAGTGTCTGCCTTCTGCTCACATCATGATCCCGGGGTCCTGGGATCGAGCCCCGCATCGGGCTCCCTGCTCAGCAGGAAGCCTGCTTCTCCCTCTCCCACTGCCCCCTGCTTGTGTTCCTGCTCTCGTTCTCTCTCTCTGTCAAATAAAGTCTTAAAAGATAAATGAAAATATGTCTAAACAAAGAACTGTACAGAAATGCATCATTTATTTTTTTTTAAAGATTTTATTTATTTATTTGAGAGAGAGAATGAGAGAGAGAGAGAGCATGAGAGGGGAGAGGGTCAGAGGGAGAAGCAGACTCCCTGCCGAGCAGGGAGCCCGATGCGGGACTCGATCCCAGGACTCCAGGATCATGACCTGAGCCAAAGGCAGTCGCTTAACCAACTGAGCCAGCCAGGCGCCCCGAAATGCATCATTTAACACATCAGCCAAAAGCCTGAAATATTCCATATCTATCAACAGGCAAACAGATAAACTGTGGGTATATTCATACAATAGAATACTACTGGCCAACAACAATGAACCAAACTACTAAACACACAACATTGATTCATCTCAAAAACACGATGTTGGAAAGATTCACATTTTGAGAACCACTGTTTTACTCCAATACTTATAAATTAGTCAATCCCACATAGCTACCAGGTTCTCATGATATACTATCTCACTGATGCAACAGAAGTGACACTTCATTCTACTATGAGCATATGGTCTGAGAAGTAACTCTATAAGCACTACAACTGTGGAATCAGTTTTAGAAATGTAAGGGAGCTTTGAGGTCAGCTGCTGCAACTTCCCAACCCTTTTCAGAAATTTCCCTAAAGTGCACCAGAGTTCTGCTTTCTTCCCTGTTAAACCCAGAAAATTCTGAAAAACAGAATTTTCATTGAGTTAGGATCTTGTAGTTCTTCCAGTTCTTTATCAAAAAATACCAATTTTTATTTTATAACATGGCCCATGTAGACAGCAGATTTACAGATTTATCCGAATATTTTGTGGTTGCTTTTTATTTCTACTCCTGCAGTTTCCCATCTCTAGCAGTTCTTTAAGTTCTGGTTCCCCTACCCCCAACCCCCCGGCCCACTTCCCACCATTTGGTCAGTTTATCCTCAAATTAAGAGCTCTTCTTACTTCGATTTTTTTTTTTTTTTTTTTGC
Organism: Callorhinus ursinus; assembly: GCF_003265705.2. Classification (NCBI taxonomy): domain Eukaryota; kingdom Metazoa; phylum Chordata; class Mammalia; order Carnivora; family Otariidae; genus Callorhinus; species Callorhinus ursinus. The sequence goes on along the minus strand of NW_027397078.1, from coordinate 5,375,818 downwards.
CACTACTCAATCAACAAATGAACGATACTACAGGGTTTTTGCTTATTTGGTTGTTTTCAGTTTTGTTTAATATGTGTCTCTAGCTATAAAAATTCTGTTTCTACAGTTTTACATGCCTTGATTCTTCTAAATCTCTTCAGACTCTCCAGGAAACTTGCTACTCATGTGCCATTCTCCTGATATTTTACTGAATATTCATTCAATATTCTCACACAAAATGTTTTCAAGCAACCTTAACTCAGGATGAGAGACTGCAAATTAAATTACTACCCCCAGGCAGCTAAGCACTGACTTCACTAGCCAGCTGATTCCATTCATTCTTGTTCAGTTTCTCTTAAAAAAAGAATCTACTACCAGAGTGAGTCTGTCTCAGCCTCATCCAAACTCCCAATTAGTTCTTGCTTTATAGAAAACAAAATTACCGGGGCACCTGGGTGGCTCAGTTGTTAAGTGTCTGCCTCCGGCTCAGGTCATGATCCCAGGGTCCTGGGATCGAGCCCCGCATCAGGCTCCCTGCTCTGCAGGAAGCCTGCTTCTCCCTCTCCCACTCCCCCTGCTTGTGTTCCCTCTCTGGCTGTGTCTTTCTCTGTCAAATAAATAAATAAACCCCCCCCAAAAAAAGAAAACAAAATTACCTTTACTCCTCTCCATCAAAAAACAAGCAGGTGGGGCGCCTGGGTGGCTCAGTTGGTTAAGCGACTGCCTTCGGCTCAGGTCATGATCCCAGGTCCTGGGATCGAGTCCCACACCGGGCCCCCTGCTCAGCGGGGAGTCTGCTTCTCCCTCCACCTCGGCCGGCCTTCTCTTTCTCTCTGACAAATAAATTAAAAACAAAACAAACAAACAAAAAAACCAAGCAGGTAACAATCTGCTTCTCTGATTACCATCAACCAGAAACTCTCCATGTGGGAGAGGAAAAAAGTTTTCCTTGACCCCCACTCGGGGTCCCTGGCTAGGTCTGAAAATCAAACTGACAAAGATAGATTAACAGGAGAAAAGCATACAGATTTGTTTAACCTAAATTTTACATGACAAGGAGGAAATTTAGACCCAAAGAAACAGTTAGACCTGAATATTTTTATGTTAGGTTTGACAGAGTGGACAGTCATGGAGAGATATGATAGGCCAAAGGGTATGACATAAGCATAGTAAACTGGAAAGTTGCTAAGTTTGTTAGGCCTGTTTGTTAAGCTTCTTCTCAGTTGCCTTTGTCTTTGGAGATAAAGATGCCCCTTTCCTCTACGTATAGGGTGGGTACCTCTTGCACGAGGGTCTTCTGACCTGCCAGGGTTGAGGGGAGGTTCAGAGTGATCTTCCTGCTTCTGCTGTGTTCTCAAACTCCTTCAACTTAAAATACTCAATACACTAAGGTGTCACATTTTAGGATAGCATGTCCTGAACCAAATCACCAGGCTTTGTTAAAAATAAAGGCATTCAGGGGCTCCCGGGTGGTGCAGTCTGTTGAGCGTCGTACTCTTGGTTTCCGCTCAGGTCATGATCTCAGGGTCGTGAGATTGAGCCCCATGTCGGGGTTTGCACTTGGTGCAGGGTGCTTGAGAGTCTTTCTTCCTCTCTCTCTGCCCCTCCCACTTGTGCTCTCTGTCTCTCAGATAAATAAATAAATCTTTTAAAAAAATAATAAAAGTAAAGGCATTCATTCAAAAAGATGAATAAAGTTTTCCCAATGTTGGCTATAATACATTATTGTACTTCCTCAATTTGAATGGCAAATGTGAGGCTATATTTCAGCTCTACAGCTTACATTAGTTTAATTTTGTAAAAATAGAGTAGACATTCATATGAATCAAAAACCAAAATAAAAGTGTGGATATTGAGAAGTCGTACTCCCAGTATGATTCCTTTAATCCCATTTCCTGCCCCGACCCCAGGTAGATAACCACTTTGACTTATTTCATATCTATCTTCTCCTTTTCCGAAGTAAATACACCCAAACCAATATGAGTATATTTCATATAGCCCTACCTCTTTCTTTCAGTAAAGGTAGCATTCACTATTCTTTACCTTGCTTTTCTCATTTAATAATAAAGACTTTCGATTTTTAACCTCAGTACCTAAAGCATTTTTTTGGCTAAATAGTATTCTACTGTGTGAGTTTACAGATCTTCCTCAACTTACAATGGAGTTAGATCCCAATAAACATAAGTTGAAAATACTGTAAGTAAAAAAATGCATTTAATACACCTAACCTACTGAGCATCATGGCTTCGGCTGGCCTACCTTTGACATGCTCAGAACACTTACATTAGCCTTCAGTTGGACAAAATCGTCTAAGGCAAAGCCTATTTTATCGTAAAGTGTTGAATATCTCGTATAATTCACTGAATCGTGTACTGAAAGTGAAAAACAGAATAGTTGTCAGTGTGTAGGCTATTCTCCCTCATGATCACATGGCTGACTGGTATAATAAATAACCTTATACATACATCTAGAAAATTTCACTGTGATTATCTTATCTCTGGGAAATAATATATGAACTTTTTTTCATTATGCTCTTCTCCATTTCTAAATTCACAATAAACATATGTTATTTTTATAAGGAAAAAAAGAAATGTTAACTATTTTTATCAGACATACTTTTGAAGCATCTAACTCTTTTTGCAAACAAGAGTTTGTAGTTAGACTTCTTAGAGATGTGGAAAGTTGGCAGGCTATTCCATATCCTGGTGTGTGGAGCAAATTTAAAACAGTGAATCCAGTCATCTAAGAGTGGTGTTATGGGAGTTCACTAAGTCTCGAACAGCACATCCCTCTGCCCATAACTTGCCCCGCAAAAACCAAAAATAAGTATCACCACTAAGCACAATGAAAAGACCACTCCCTACAATGAAGGACAAAGGAAACTCCAAAATGGTTTGCCTTTCTCTCGTGCCACTTTATGACATTTTGTGTGCTTATTCGCTCCCCTCACCTTAGTATACCTTCTGATTGCCCGTGACATAAAATCATCCTTAAACTAGTTAACACCCTCCTCCTCCAAACCCCAGAAACAGTTTATTTAGGCTCATAACTTGCACCTTTTTTTTTTTTAATTGTTTTTGGACGTTTGCTAAACAAACCGAAAGCTGTGCTGGGGACAAAAGAAACTGAAACACACATGTCACCCCAAAGCAGGCCTTGACATTGCTAAATCATTTCTTTTTGTTCTGTTTTTAAATATTACTTTATACTTAATAACTACCCTTTGTTTTACAATGTATAGATTTTAATGGACTGTGACCAGTAATAGACTTAATTTTCCTACATTCAGGTTTCACTTACAAAAAACATAGTAAGATTCCTTGGGCTTAACAACCAAAAGAAACAGAAAGGACGTTTTATTTCTGAATTATCTGATACATTATAAATATTCAAGAATTCCTAATTCGAGAAGGCTTTTTCTTGGATGCTTCCACATCCTTAACCTTTCACTTGTTTTCTGTTGTGAAAATTCTTTAATTACACTGAAATCCCGACCCACTCTACATGTACTGCAAACCAACGTTAGAGGACGTTCTTAAAAAAGAAAAGTTCAGGTAAGGATTTCGGTGAAACTAGAACTACTATTCACCAAGTAAAAGAATGATAAACAAGGGGCGCCTGGGTGGCTCAGTCAGTTAAGCGTCTGCCTTCGGCTCAGGTCACGATCCCGGGATCCTGGGATCTAGCCCCATGTCGGGCTCCCTGCTCAGTGGGGAGCCAGCTTCTCCCTCTGCCCCTCCCCCTGCTCATGTTTGCTTTCTCTCTCTCTCAAATAAATAAATAAAATCTTTAGCAAAACAACAAACAAAAAGAATGATAAACTTATGATAAAAATGGATGAGAGAATACTATTCAGCTATAAAAAGGAATGAAAATTGGATCAGAGAATATACTATTCGGCCATAAAAAGGAATGAAATTTTGATATATGCTACAACATGGATAGATTTTGAAAACATTTTGCTTCATAAAATAAGCCAGAAATAGAAAGACAAATATTGTGTGATTCCAGTTATATGAGGTACCTAGAATAAGCAAATTCATAGAGACACAAAGGAGAACACAGGTTACCAGGGGCTGGAGAAGTGGAGAAGGGGGAGTTTTTATCCAATGGGTGCAGAATTTACATTGGGGATGATGAACAGGTTTTGGGCATAGATAGCGGTGGTGCATACACAACATTGTGAATATATTTAATGCCTCCAAACTACACTTACAAATGATTAAGATGATAAATACTATGTTATACTTACGTTGCCACAATAAAACAATAAATTTTAAAAAGGGGGGCAAGGAAAAAAATGGATCAGACTTCTGGTCCAATGGGAAAGACTGAACATGCATGCAACACTCCATCCCATATCACCCAAATTCGATTGATACGACAGAAATTATACATTTTTAAAAAAAGATTTTCATTTGTTTATTTTAGAGAGAGAGAAAGAGAGAGCATGAGTCGGGGGAGGGGCAGAGGGAGAGGGAAAGAGAAGTAGATCCCCCTCTGAGCACGGAGCCTGATGCAGGGCTCAGTCTCATGACTCCGAGATCACGATCCGAGCTGAAAACAAGAGTCAGATGCCTAACTGACTGAGTCACCCAGGCGCCCCAGAAATTATACTTTCTTAAAGCAATAACAATGCTAGGCATAAACTTGACAAGAAAGGTTTAAAACTTATATGAAGGAAATTACAAAACTCTTCTAAAAGACCAAAGGTAGACCTGACACAACAGAAAATACCTTATTTTGGGATAGACAGACCTAACATCATAAAGGATATTGATTAATTCTAAGTTAGTATATATAGTTAATACAATCACAATAAAAACATCATCAGATTTTTGTTCCCTGGAGTTAATTATAAGGCACTTCAGGGATAGTCAAGAAACACCTGAAAAATTTAAACAATGATGGGCACTTGCCCTGTCAGATATTAAAAAAACTATATAACCCAAAGCAGGAGGTAAGTATCTAGGAGTTCACACTGATAGAGATAAGTGATTGAATAGGTAAATGGGGAAAAGACAGATGTCTTGGGCCTTATCATCTCATGTCTATACTTGACCTAACTCCCCAAAGAAGTAGAGCCTAACTCCCCACTCCCTAAATGTGGGCTGCCCATAGTGACTTCCTTCCAAAGAGGGCAATATGGAAAACAAGGGGGAAAAAGAATACCTTCACAGTGAAACAATCTGACAAGCACTACCTCAGCCAAGTGATCAAGGTCAACATCAACAGTGATAAATCATGTTGATAATATGTACCTTCGGCACGATGTGATGTGATGAAAATGGCACTTTACCTCTGTGGTCTTCCTCCCAAAGGCTCATAAAGCCAGTCGAGTCTTGAGAAAAACATCAAATGCCTTCCAGTAGAGGAGTGTTCTGCAAGAAACCTGACTGCTGCTCCTCAAAACTGTCAAGATCACCAAAAAAAGCCAAGTCTGAGAAATTGTCACACCAAGAGGAGCCTAAGGAGACACGATGACTGAATCTAATGTGGTATCCTGGCATGGAAAAATGACGACATTAGGTCAAAACTAAGAAGAGCTGGATGAAGTATGCACTTTAGTTAGTAATAATGTATCGGCATTGGTTCATTCATTTTGATAAATGTGCCATACTAATGTAGGTTGTTAATAACAGGGGAAATGGTGTAGGGTATATTGCAGTTCTCCATACAATCTTCTCAAATTATTTTTATAGATCTAAAACTCTCCTAAAAAAATAGGCTATTATGCATGAAACATTTTTGTAGATGTCACCCTGTGGCCTTTGCCACAGGTTACCTGGAGAATACCCTAGGAGTGGAATTGCTGGGTCATAGAACACAGCTTTGCTAGATATTGTCAAATTGATCTTAAAATCCTTGTAACAATTTTCATCTCCACTATCAGTGTATGAAAAATTGAATTCCATCCTCCTTTCCCAGTAATACATGCATCCTCATCGATTTTTATTATTTTCAGGCTTTAATTTTTTTTGCAAACCTGCTGGGTAGAAATATGAGGTGGATAGTTGTTTTAACTTGCATTTCTGTGATTCGTGTTCTTTTACTTCACCCAGGTTCCTATGTACTGAGTTGCCTGTTGTCTTTTACATTTTAATTTGTAGGGTGTTTTTTTTTAAGATTTTCTTTATTTATTTGACAGAGAGAGACACAGCGAGAGAGGGAACACAAGCAGGGGGAATGGGAGAGGGAGAAGCAGGCTCCCTGCTCAGCAGGGAACCAGATGCAGGGCTCGATCCCAGGACCCTGGGATCATGACCTGAGCCGAAGGCAGACGCTTAACGACTGAGCCACACAGGTGTCCTGTAGTTCTTTATATATTTTGTAGTTCTTTATACATCTTAGTAGTTCTTTATATATTTTAGTTCTTTAGTAGTTTGTAGTTCTTTATATATTTGTAGTTTTTATAGATTTTAGAATATTTGTATATTATGTTACTGTCAAATGTGTTTTCACACCCTTGATTTTAAACATTTTTAATGATGTCTTTTATACCACCCAACTTTTTAATGACACTACTTTTTTTTTAAGGTTTTATTTATTTATTTGACAGAACGAGAGAGCAGGAGAGCACAAACAGGGGAAGCAGCAGAGGGAGAGGGAGAGGCAGGTTTCCCACCGAGCAGGGAGCTCTATGCGGGGCTCAGTCCCAGGACCCTGAGATCATGACCTCAGCCGAAGGCAATCTCTTCACCAACTGAGCCACCCAGGTGCCCCAACACTACTTTTAAATGTTGTCAAATTTATCATTGTTTCCTTTATGTATACACATTCCATTGCTGCTTTGAAAAATCCATCCTATTGAAATCAAAGCATTCTCCTCTATTTCCATCTAAAAAAATAATGCTTGCTGTTGTTTTTTTTAATATTTTATTTCTAAATAATTACGATTTAATTTTTTAAATAATCTCTACACCCAACATGGGGCTCAAACTCACAACCCCAAGATCAAGAATTGCTCGCTCTACCAACTGAGCCAGCCAGGTGCCCCAATAGCACCTCTTCTTTCAAAAAAAACTTATTAGAAAGCCTTAGAAACTTAAAGGGGGCCAATGGAACATGAGCAGAACATCCAGAAGTGGGTCCACCCGCATATGGAAATTTGGTATGTGATAAAGGTAGCATCTCAGTACAATGAAGGAAAGATGAACCTTTAATAAATAGTATTGGGGTAACTTCTTAGCTACACAGAAAAAATAAACCAGGATCTGATAAATTCCAAATACAGCAGAGATTTAAAGGTAAAAAAATTAAACTGTACGTGCCCAAAAGAAATCATATGTAAATTCTTCTGTATTAGGGAGTGCAAAACACTTTCCTAGCTAGGGATCAAACTCCAGAAACTAGGGAAAAAATATCGCTAAATCTAACCATGTAAAATTTTAAAAACAGAAAAAAAACAAAAACAAAAACAAAACCTCCATGCCAAAAAACACCATAAACCATGGAAAAAGACAAATGGCAAGTTGGGAAAAAAATATTTGCAACTTGTATCACAGCTAAGGGTTTACTTTCCTTTAAGTATTTGTTTAAAAATAGAGAAATAACAGGCCATCTGCCCCATAGGAAAATGGGAAAGAGAAATGAAAACACATTTCAAGAAGAAATGCAAATGGTCCTTAAAAATGAAAAAATGTTCAACCTGTTTGGTAATAAAAAGATGCAAATTGGGGTGCCTGGGTGGCTCAGTCAGTTAAATGTCTGCCTTTTGCTCAGGTCATGATCCCCGGTCCTGGGATCGAGCCCTGCATCAGGCTCCCTGCTTAGTGGAGAGCCTGCTTCTCCCTCTGCCTCTGCCCCCACTCCTGCTTGCTCGCTCTCTCTGTCTCTCTAGTGCTCTCTCTCTTTCTCTCTCAAATAAATAAAATCTTTAAAAAAATAGATGCAAATTAAGTTTCACAAAGATGTCATTTCTCATACAGCAGAGCAATATACACACTGGCTACAGCCTCCAGCAGGAAGTTCAACAGAAGCGGTTAAAATCAACTTCCGGTCTCGTTCCTGATCTCAGTATTTCATCCATGTTTACTTTTCGTAGATACCCTTTATCTGATTGAGGAAGTTCCCCTCTCAGTTTGTTGAGAGTCTGTATTTTTTATGATAAATAATTGTTTAATTTCATTAAATACTTTTTCTGCATCTGGTGAAATGTGGTTTTAGCCCCCCTTTATTCTGTTAATGAGGTGAGATATATTGATTTTCAGATGTTGAACTGATCTTGCATTTCTGAAATGAATCCCACTTGGTCATGATATACTGTCTTTTTTTTACATATTGCTGGATTTGATTTGCAGTATTTTTTCTAGGATTTTGGAGTGTATGATCGTGGGAGATAGCAGCTTTAATTTTCCTCTTGTAATGTCCTTGTCACGTTTTGGTATTAAAGTTATGATGCCCTCATAAAATAAGTTTGGCAGTGTTCCTGCTGTTCCTATTACTTGGAAAAGTTTGAGTAAAAAGGCATTATTATTTTTTTATTTATTTTTTTTTTTTAAGTAATCCCTACACCCAACGTGGAGCTCAAAGTTAAAATCCTGAGATCAACAGTCGCATGCTCTACCGACTGAGCCAGCCAGGGGTACCCTCCCCCGCCTTTTTTTTTTTTTTTAATTTATTAAACGGTGTTATTTCTTTAAATGTTGAAAGAATTCACCACCGAAGCCATCTGGGCCTGAAGTTTTCATTATGGGAGGCTTTAAACTGCAGGTTCAATTCTTTAATAGATATAAAAATCTTCAGGTTTTATTCAGATTCTCTTTATCTTCTTGAATAAATTTTGGTAAATTGTGTGTTTTGAAAAATTCATCCATTTCATGTAAATTTTCACATACTGCTTTTCATATAACTAACTGTATCTAAAAGTAACCAAAGAGCTGATGAGGAAATGCTCTTTTTTCCTAAAGGAATTCAAGTTTATAAATTATTTGTTCAAAAATAAATTATCAATTTAGAACCTTACTATTTTGTAACCCCAAATGAAATCATGGGTCGAGGCAGTCATTATTGATGGCTGCTCAAAATATTAAGCGATAAGCTGATGGGAAGTTTTATAATGGTTGATTTAGGCTGACACTACTTGAACCCACTGATCAATTTTAATGCTCCCCAAAGAGAAATAACCAGAAATTATGTGTCCCTTCTTGTGATACAACACAAAGTACACACCACCACCTATGAAATGTTGTTGGCCCTCCCCACAACCAAATCAAACCCGAATCTAATTATGTCTGCTTACATAACTATCAGTTGACAGGTAACACAGGGGCCGAAAGAACATGTTAAATGACAGGGCAAGAAGGCAATCAGCAACAATCAAAATATAGGAAGTTCTAGGAAAATGATGTGGTTTCTTTAACAAATCAATTAAAAAAAAAGAAGGAACTGGGCACTATAAATTAAGAGAATTAACAAATTTAACAGCAACCAGATACAACGTGTGGACGCTGTTTACTGATTGGAAAAAACCAATTGTAATAAAAAGAAAAAAAATTAAGATCTTTGGGGAAATTTGAATACTGAGGATATTTCATACTATTATGGGATTATTGTTAATTTTTTTGGTGCGATAACAGTAATAGTTTTCTTTAAAAGGTCTTTATCTTTCAGAGATATGTAAGAAGTATTTACTGGTGAAATGATATATCTGGGGTATATTTCAAAATATTTGCGGGGGAGGGGGTGGTTATAGGTAGTGGGAGAGTGTAGCTGAAATAAGATTGGCAACGTGTTGATAATTGTGGAAGCTGAGTGATGGGTACATGGAATTTTGTTATATTGTTCCCTCTACTCTCATATATATTTAGTCACTTCCATAATAAAGTTTTTAAGAACCCAACAGTGCTGGAAAATAAAGATGCCATTCACAAACCAAAAATATGAAATTTGAAACATTTGAAAGCAGATGGGATCAGAAGAGAAGTCAGACGACAGGAAACCGCAGATTAAGTCATCAGGAGGGTTCTTGCCAAAGCAGCCTCGAGAAAAGGTGATGGGGAAGTAGGCCCTCCCCCAGTTATATATTTTCAAAACTTATTGGCAAGAGTTGATACAATTACGGTCCTTCCCCTCCGCCTGGCCTCCTTTTCCCCCCTCACTTGAATAGAACTGCTGATCGGGAAAGTCCAACAATGTTCTCTAAAGAAACTGGCCCTAATGAGGTGAAAACCTGAGAAAGTAAAATTGGCACTGTGCCAAGGGCAGGGACCAGAAAACAGAGATCAGGCTCCATCCCTCTAGCTGTCCAATAAGTTCTCCATGGAACTGCACTTGCAAGTGCAGTACTCCCTGCACCCCGCCTACCTATAAGGAAGGCCTCCTACAACTACAACCCGCCTTTTTTTTTCTTTAATATTTGATTTATTTATTTGACAGAGACAGAGAGCAAGTGGGGGAGGCGCAAAAAGCATAAAATAAACCTCCATGAGTCCTTACTGATATAAATGATTGAGTCGATTAATAAACAGGGGAGAAAACACTTACCCTCCTATGTAGAATTTAAAATAATTTATGTAGATACAACACTCTAAAGGAAGGTAGCATAATTCCTCTCTTTTTAAGTGTGGGGCTGAACAGAGAGACTGCCTTTCCAACAGTGCAGGAATGGAAAGAGTTGACCTGACAGTGGAGAAACCTGACCAACAGCCAGGTGATCCGGGGCCACCATCAGCAGTGGTTAGGTCACACTGATAGTACGAACCCTTGATGTGACATGATGAAAATGGCGCTCCACCTCTGTGATCTTCTTCCTCAAAACCCTAACTCCAGTCTAATCATGAAAACACATCAGAAGAAGTTCAATACCGAAGCATTCTACAGTATACCTGACCATCAAAAATAAGGCAAGTCTGAAAAGCTGTCACGCCAAGAGAAGCTTAAGGAAAACATGACAACTAAATGTCACGTGAAGAGGGTCCGGGGGGAGGTGGAAAGGGGGATATTAGGTAAAAACGAAATCTGAATAAAGATAGACATTAGCTAATAATAATGTATCTGCATTGGTTCATTAATTGTAACAAACGTAGCACAATAATGTAAGATGTCAATAATAGGGAAAACCGTTGAGTTCTGGGGGAGACACATGGGAACTCTGTACTATCTGCTCAATTTTTCTGTAAACCTAAAATTATTCTAAAAAATAAAGTCTACTTAAAAAGTACAATTTGTGGGGCGCCTGGGTGGCTCAGATGGTTAAGCGTCTGCCTTTGGCTCAGGTCATGATCCCGGGGTCCTGGGATGGAGCCCTGCCTCAGGCTCCTGGCTCAGCAGGGCGACTGCTTCTCCCTCTCCCTCTGCCTCTTCCCCTGCTCATGCTCTCTGTCTCAAATGAATAAATAAAATCTTTAAAAAATAAATAAAAATTTTAAAAATAAAAATAAAATAAAAAGTACAATTTGCTTAAGCAAAAGGCAGGAATCTTCAGAATGAAAGAACCTAATGAATGCTGAATATAATGAGAGATAAACATTGTTTCATTTCCATGATTCTGATTCCCTCTGTCTCACATTTACTGAGCCCTTATTTTGGGGCTCTCAATCTCACAATCCAGGGAGGGGGTTTAGACCCCTCCCACTGGCCTTGGTTTTTTAAATGTTAGCTCTGTGTATCTTCTCTGCAAGGGCAGCACACAGCAAAAGGACCCTAACATGGATTTTTAAGGCTAGTTCAGTTTTTTTAAAACTCACATTTAGAGACGAATTTATGAAATTTCAAAACTCCAAGAAAATAATCCACAAAACTTTCAAAGAAAAAACATATGAAAAAGGTTACTCAGAAAGGTTCCAAAGCCAACTGGCATCATGCAACATCAGATAGTAGAATACAATGCAGCAGTGTCTTCAGAATTCGAAGGGGAAAATATCGTGAATCTTAAAAGTGTATGAGAACAGAAGATATTTTAAGCACACAAGAACTCGGAAAGTTTACCTCCCACACCTGTAACAATTACTCAAGAAAATAGTTCAGCCAAAAATATAAGTAATCCAAGAAAGAACACATGAGATGTAAGAAACAGTAGGTGCCGAGCCTGTTCCAGATTGGGGTGCGGGCAGGAGGATTTGAAGGAAAATGAAGAGGCTTGATTACAGCTCGAGGCTTGGAGACTTCTCTACTGAACGGTGATGTTTTATAAACGTTTCCTTTTCTGTGGCTGTAATCGCACTGCTTGACTCTACATAGAATATTTATATAAAACCACATGGTGAATTCTGTTCCTTTTTCCGTTTGAAGTATGATTACTGATATACTTGGATTTACTTTTACCATCTTATTTTATGCTTCCTATTTACTTTTGCTTTCTCCATGCTTCTTTTCCTGCCTTTAGACTGGACTGCTTATTGGTATGTTGGAAATGTGATTTGTTCACAACTAATAATTCATTTAGGGATGGCTCTTTTTTTAAGATTTTATTTATTTGAGAGAGTGCAAGAGAGCAAGCACGAGTTGGGGGGGCAGCGGGGGGAGAGGAAGAAGCAGGCTCCCCGCTTTACACAGAACTCGATCCCAGGACCCCGGGATCATGACCCGAGCCAAAGGCAGACACTTAACCGACTGAGCCACCCAGGCGCCCCTGGGGATTGCTCTTAAAATGTCATATACGTGCACAAAGTGTGAGCCTAACCAATAGGTTTTGGAACAATACAAGAACTTGACATGACAAATCCAAATATTTTAGTTCTACATTCGTTTTATTTGCCCTTCCACCCCCAAGTAGGCATGACTATTGGTTTACACGTGCAACGTTGGCTTAGATTTACCCAGCATTAGTATTAGCTGCTGATGGCTTGACGGTTGCACCATTCTCCTGAGAATTGCTCTCAGTAAGACAGTGCATTCCTGGCTGGGAGGTTACCCATCCCAACCCCCAAGGGCAGACTGCAACCAGTGACCTGACTGATAATGGGGATACAAAAAGCCAGCTCCCTTGTTACAGTGGAGGACAACTCAGTGGACCAGTATCAGTTTTCTACTGCTGCTATAACAAATGATCACAAACACCCAGTGGCTTGACACGACACAAATTTATTATCTTACAGGTGTGGAAGTAAAAAGTCCAACATGGGTCTCACTGAACTAAAATCAAGGTGTCGGCAGGGCTGTGTTCCTTGGTGGAGACAGTAGGGGAGAATGTGTGTTCTTGCCTTTTCCAAGTTTCAGGAGGCCACCAGTATTCCATGGCTCGTGGCCCCCTTCCTCCATCTTCAAAGCCACAACACAGCACCTATCTGATCATTCTTTCATAGGCACATCTCTTTCTCAGACTCTTTCTTTTGCCTCCCTCTTCCTATCTTAAGGACTATTGTGATTACACTGGGCCCAGGATACTCCGGAATAATCTGAGATAGGTTGGTATGCAACTTTGATCACATCTGCAACCTTCATCCTCCTTTGCCACGAAACCTAATGTACTCACAGGTTCAGGGGGATTTGGACGTGAATATTTTTGGGAGGCCATCATTCTGTCAGTCACAGTGCCCTTCAAGCTCCAGAGCTCTTGGCAGGTTCAGGCTAAGGTAGTTTCCAGCCGAACCCATTTAAAGGGACCTATAGGAGGTTGTGTCCTCATTCAACAGTAAACAATATTCATAACAATGTATAAAACTTTAGAGACATGTAATAAATTGTTCCTACAAGGATGCAAAAAGGAAGGTGTTCTAGAACTAAATCCACATCTACCATAATGGGAAGTCCGAGTCAAGTCATTTATCATAACACAAAGTCTAAGAAATGTGATTGTAGTAAATACCAAGAGAAACAACCAATATAGTTGAAACTTCTCTGGGGAAAGAGCCACGAAGTTGGCAAAAGGTAGAGCAGAGAAGTGCTCTCTTTTTTAGAAGCCTGATCTGTAGCCAAATACTATATGACGTCTCGAACTATGCACATCATTTTGACAAAAACAACTAAAAAAATAAATTCAGGGGCGCCTGGGTGGCTCAGATGGTTAAGCATCTGCCTTCGGCTCAGGTCGTGATCCCAGGGTCCTGGGATCGAGTCCTGCATCGGGCTCCCTGCTCCTTGGGAGCCTGCTTCTCTCTCTCTCTCTCTCCCTCTCTCATGAATGAATAAAATCTTTAAAAAAAATAAATTCAGTGAATGAAGCAAAAAAAAGTTCAAAAGAAAGAGCCCCTTAAAATAGCAAGAACCTAAAAAAAAAAAAAAGCAATAACCTACTGAATTCCTATTCCTAGATCTAAAACAAACCTTTTACTAACTACAAATTAATACGTACTTACCGTAAAGACTTAAGATGACATAAAAATGTTGAAAATACGTGAAAATCCTATGCATACACCAAACTCTCAGAGATGGCTTCTATGAGCATCCATGTGCATGCTTATGCTCACAGGTAAAGTTTTTCCAAAAAAAGTGGGATCACACTGTTTGCAACCTGATTATGTCACTAACGTGTGGATCTGTCCAGATCAATTTATACAGCTCTGCAAGTCCTCTTAATAATTGTACAGAATTCTGTCATTTGAATGTACCATTAAAAGTGATAATAACTTGACAAAACTCAGGAGACCTGAGGGTAGCAGGAAGAGATAAGTTCATTTTCCTCATCTTTAATTACAGGGAGTTAGCAAATATTATCTAAGGTGGAAAAGAAGGATAGGAAAAAAGTATGATATTTAAAGTAATAAAGGCATTTACTAGAAACACAAAATATATTAGCCATTAAAAAAGGAAAGTGGATGTGCACAGAACTCCTTAACTTTCAGAGTGGACAATCCAATACATACTAACCAAACTTGGAAAATAAAGATAATATATGTATAAATACATTAAAATGTAATTAAAAAGAACTTTTAATTATGGTTGTCTCATAAAAGGGGATGAGGGTGGGCACTTATATCTTTCTGTCATCATAAATGTACCTATTACAAAAAGATACTCATTTTCGTAATATGTAACTGAAAATAGCTATTTAGAAAGCAGTACATAAACTATGCTCAGTTTTTACACAAAATACATGTAATGTGTTCATGCACAGGCAGAGAAGACTCCAAAGGCTATGTACCAAAATACTGACAACAGTTATCTCTAAGTACATATTATAAACATTCTATATATTCTTTGTACATATTTTTCTATAATGAGCATATTTCATTTATATTTATTGGAAATAAGAAAACACATTAAAAATCATCTTTTTTTGTGAGGGGGAAGGATGGGGAGCTCTAGAAGAATAAAAAATAAAGATCAGTCCAAATGTCCTTAAATATCTTTTAAAGCCTAGGCCACAAAATACCTATAATCTGTACACTCAACTTTAAATAAATCTTGCAAACAGTCGTTACGCCCTCGAACATAAAAATCCCCATTTTATTTTTACTTATTTAAAATCCCCATTTTATTTATTTATTTTTAGAGATTTTTCATTTATTTATTTGACAGAGAGAGACAGACTGAGAGCACAAGCTGGGGGAGCAACAGAGGGAGAGGGAGAAGCAGGGAGCCCGATGCGGGGCTCGATCCCAGGACCCTGGGATCATGACCTAGGCCAAAGGCAGACGCTTAACAACCGAGCCACCCAGGCGCCCCTAAAATCCCCATTTTAGTCAAAGGCAGGCTATAGGCTTTTCATTCCAACTAAGCCCCAAGTCATTTCTGATGGAGCCTCTGATTTATGAGACTACTACCCAGAAAATGTTTCCCATAGACTGGCACCAACTCTGCCACAGTAATTTCATACTCACTCACCCATTCACATTAACTGAATACCCACCTTGAGCAAAGCATTACACAGCGTGCGTCACGAGTTAGAGACTGATTAACACAAATGACTGCCTCATGTAGCGTATAACCTTGTGGGGAAATGGCACAGATGTGAGGCAGAATAAGGGTCACTAACATAGAAACAACAGTATGGGGAGCACGGCTATTATTTCGCATTTGTATATAAATATTTTCAAACAGATCAACAGATACTTGGAAATGTATAGGTAAAAATGAAGGACTATATCTTGCAGTTCTCATTCATGTGTGGACTCCAAAAAGAAGTTATCCCTAACACTTATTTGCCACAAATCATATATGTCAGGTTCTCCTATACGATTTTTTTTTTTTAAGATTTTATTTATTTGACAGAGAGAGACACAGCGAGACGGAACACAAGCAGGGGGAGGGGGAGAGGGAGAAGCAGGCTTCCCGATGCAGGGCTCGATCCCAGGACCCTGGGACCATGACCTGAGCTGAAGGCAGATGCCTAACGACTGAGCCACCCAGGCGCCCCCTGGGTTCTCTTACATTATTATAGAACTTTTATAGAAGACGATTTTAGTCCCGATTTGAGGGCAGACTTTTTGTGCCCCCACTTTGCTAGTGCCTCAAACATAGAGCAGACACTGTAAATATTTCCAAAATGAACAAATTGAGCTGGCTACTAGAGCTCCCCACAGTAGCCTGCCTCACTGTAACAGATGAAAGCATCATGCGGACACAGCACACAGAAGTGTGACCAAGGTTCCACCTCATGTCACATATTTTTCCCTCTAATTCCACAGCAATGGAAGGCTTGGCAAGGCCAAAACAGAAAAAAGCTCAAAGAAGATAAAACAAGTATTTATAAGCAAAATCACTTCATATTAAGAAATTCGGGAGTTTAATTTAGCACTGTATCTGAGGCACCGATGACAGTAAAGGAAGAAACTGAAAGATCAATCCCCATGCTCAATTCTAGGGAGTCGTGATAATGAAAGCACACAGACTGTAACCAATCTTGAAGTATGAAATGCCTCATTGTTTACAATACACGAAATATGCTATGGGGGCTTCCTATTGAAAGGAGATGGCCTGAATCCCTGCAGTCTTTCCAATCTGAAGACCCCAATAAGTGTTGTTCTGCCATTTTTCCAATTCCAACATAGAATTCTTTTTTTTTTTTTTTAAAGATTTTATTCACTTATTTGAGAGAGAGAATGAGAGATAGAGAGCACGAGAGGGAAGAGGGTCAGAGGGAGAAGCAGACTCCCCGCTGAGCAGGGAGCCCGATGCGGGACTCAATCCGGGGACTCCAGGATCATGACCTGAGCCGAAGGCAGTCGCTTAACCAACTGAGCCACCCAGGCGCCCACCAACATAGAATTCTATGAACAAGATGAATCACACAGAGAGCTTTTCGGGGCAAAGGAGCCTCTGAGAGAGCATGATGTGGCCCGGAGAAACAAGTCAACTGGCCTAGTCTTCAACACAATGCTACCAAAACCTGAAAGCCTTAGCACTTACATCTCAGATTAGATCAGACAGACAATTCTCTTTAAGGTACAGTTTTATAATGACAGAAAATCACTGTCTTTCAGATAGTAAATTCATACCATACTACTAAGTATTTCAAAGTAATTTTTACCTCTTTGTGAAGAAGGGGCCAAAATAATAATTAGGATTTTCAGAAATGAGAAAGGAGGTTCACTCAAGGTTAATAAAATGAATCAGTGACCCAACTACTTGTACCCTCAAAATAATTAGTTCTGCCCAGGCTGCCAGGATAAATAAATTAAAGAAGCTTATATACAAGAAATTTCTGCAACTACAGACATCAAAAAAAGAGAGAGAGAAACAGCTTTAGACATAAGTACTTCCTTAGAAAAGTCTTCCTTGAAACTGTTTACTATACTTATAGAAGCAAAGTAAGAATTGTAGAAAACCACCACCTAAAAACTGATATTAAATCTGTTTAATATCTTTAATAATTCTATTACTTCTAAATCCTTCCACAAAAGGGCATTACAGTTCTTCAGTTTACTGCAAACATATCTTTAAAAAAAAAAAAAAAAGCCAACCGCAATGTTGAAGCTATAATACAAATTTTTAATTACCAGCACTATACTATAAAGCAAAATGAAGAACATCTTATTTAAATAAAACAACGATAATATTTCACTGGGGAATATATCCAACACATTTTTTCCCTCTGTATATCTACATCCAATGGTGGTATTTCATAGGCTAATTTCAAAACAAATGCATATTTTAAAAAAATAAATGAAAGGCATGTTTTGCTTAGGAATACTATTGTACACATACCATATAGGTTGTTTTTACAGCAAATACTAGTTTGCCAAACTTCAATGGCAAAACACTAAGCTGTGGGTTTGGTACTGTCCACCTAGTTGTTTCTTGCTGCCCTGGAGAATCTGGCGGTGAGTATTGTCGAGAAACCTTGTTGCCACCATTTCTCTTCTTATAGGTGACTCCACTGTGATAGAACATTCATATGCTTAAGATGCAAGGCCTAGCAAAAAGCCTCCCACAAATCCACTGGATATCACAATGTTCTGTTTGATAAATTCTGTTGCCTGAAACATAAGTTTAAACAAAAATACTCTTAATTGTGCTACAACATGGACAAACCTTGAAAATGCTACACTAAATGAAGTGAGACAGACAGAAAAGGGAAAACACTGTAGGATTTCACTGACATGAATAGTGAAATCCATTGAGACAGAAAGGAGGACAAAAGCTACCAAGGGCTGGGGAGAGGGGTCAATTGTGGGAATGTGTGCTTAATGGTTAGAGTTTCTGTTTGGGATGATGAAAAAGTTCTAAATGTGGATAGTGGTAATGGTTGCATGAAAGTGTGAATTCAGTACTTAATGCTACTAAATTGTGCATTTTAAAATAATTTAAAAAAATAAAATAATTAAAATGGTTAATTTTATGTTATGTGTATTTTGCCACAGTAAGAAAAAGAAAAAAATGATGCAAATTAAAGAAAAACACTCTTACTTATTGAATCTGGTGCTAAGTAACATTTTCACAGCTGTTTTCCCCAATTCAATAAATACTTGGCAAAGATTCTCGTACACCTACTACTGCAGGTGCCAACCGCCACACAAGATGCCAAGGCTGTCCCTTATAATCTGAAGGGGCATAGAGCCCCAGCCAGACCCAGTAAGCTTCTTAGCTACTGAGATAATGGGTATATTGGTGGCAAAAAATCTCACAGGTAACAAGAAGCTGTAGGGCCCAGACAGAAATGGTCCATTTGGCAAGCTATTAGCACAGATTTAATAATACCCACAGCAGGCACAATGATATTTGTTCATAGTCCACTTGGCCAGCAAGAAAAACTGTACAGGATCAAATAAATAACATGTCGATAAAATGCTTATCCCAAATAAAACCATGAAAAAGCAATCAGACAAAGCCAGACTGTGGGATATTCTGCCAACATGCTTCAAAAATGTCAGTATCATGAAAGACCAGGGGTGGGGGTGGGGGACAAAAACAAAAGCAAAACACAGTTGACGACACTGCTAAAGATTAAAGAAGCCTTCAGAGACATGATGATAACCAAATGTAATACATAATTCTTTTTTTTTAAAGATTTTATTTTTAAGCATTTTTTTTAAAGATTTTTAAGTACTCTCTACATCCAATGTGGGGCTTGAACTCACAACCCCCAAGATCAAGAGTCACATGCTCTACTGACTGAGCCAGTCAGATACCCCAATATATAATTCCTGATTGGGGAAAAAAATGTATAAAAGATATTTTGTGGAAAAATTTTAATATGGACTGTATATTAGGGCATATTATTGCATCATGTTAATTGGGGGGGATTCATAAGTGTAACTGTAGTTGTACAGGAGAGTATCTGTACTCTTAGAAGATGTATGCTGAAGTATTTAAGAGTGAAAAATAAGGATGTCTTAAATGATTAGGGAAAAAAAGTATAATCCCCTGTACACACACAGAGATAAGGCAAATGTAAAATGAGTAGGTAAATAGGTGAAGGGTATTTGGGTATTCACTGTATTTGTCCTTCAACTTTTCAACTGGTCTGAAATTTTTCAAAATTAAAAGTTGGGGGTATTAAAAGAACATAATAAAACAAAGGCAAGGGGTTTTCAGTTCAATTCTAAACAGAGGGTAAGAAGAAAAATATACATAAAAACATTAATAAAACTAATATATTAATAAAATATACACATTTTCAAAATATCCCACATCATGAAAAAAATAGGTAGTTTTAGTTTTACCACACCTTGTCTACACACATACACATCTGTAAAATGCAGAGGAAACCTTCTGGAAGAATAATGTTATCAGCTTTTACATGCAGATCAAAGTAGGTGGGAGACTGGCAGGGGAAACTATGTTAATTACTAAAAAAAAAAAAAAAAAATTTTTTTTTTTTTTTGAAGTAATCTCTATACCCAATGTGGGGCTCAAACTCACAGCCTCAAGATCAAGAGCTGCATACTCTTCTGACTGGGCTCCCTCTTCCACTCCAATAATGATTGATTTAAATAGTGGCTCGATTCCAAATTTTATTTAACACTCTAAACATGACCAAAAACACTCACTTTTTAGAAGAAGATAATCACTAGTCACATTTTCTGTAAAGCGAGACCCATAAGGAAAAAAAAAGGAGCCAGGGTCGCCTAGCTGGCTCAGTTGGTAGAGCATGTGACTCCTGATCTCAGGGTCATGAGTTCCAGCCCCACGTTGGACACAGATTACTCATTAAAAAAAAAGAAGAAGAAAGAAAAGAAAAAAGAAAAAGAAGGAGCCAAAAATGTACACTGTCTTACTTCTTCAATTATATTGTTGATTTCAGGTGCTGCCTTATTTGCTCGTTTCTTAATCTGTCTTTTGGCTTTGTTTACATCTTTTTCAACTCTCTTCCAGTCAATCTGCACATAGCCACTGTGACTGGCAATCTGAAAAAATATAATAAAAATGGTTAATTCTAAACCAACTAGGTTGTTAACAAACCTATTACCGAGAAATATATGGACATTTAGATTTCAAGAAATCTATGAGGCTTATAGGTAAGATATCACAATTTCTTCATTTAAAAAATACCACGTGCCTACTCTGTGTGAGGCGTTATTCTAGGCCCCCAAACTATAGCCAATGACAAGGGAGACATCAGTCCCCACCCTCAGAGAGCTCTGTATCCATAAGGGTAAAAAGATATTAAGCATAATTAATTACTTAGATGTGATGAACACTATGTTAAGAAACGTATAGTACACGATGAGAAAAGAGTCCAAAAACTGTATTATAACTGGACCATAATTCTATCAGAGCTTTTGGAATTTGGGGATTAGCTAAAAAGACAAAGAGATGATCAAAGTTTTATACAGCTAATTAAAAAGTACCCTTTAATTAAACAGATGTTTAATTACAAGGGATCAGAAGCCAATCAGTTATTAGGTCACTAAAGAAATCTAAAGTAGCCTGATAAAGGCTCTTTACTAACTCCGACTCTTTTTTTTTTTTTAAATTTTATTTATTTATTCATGAGAGACAGAGGAGGAGAGAGAGAGAGGGAGAGAGAAGCAGAGGGAGAAGCAGGCTCCCAAGGAGCAGGGAGCCCGATGCGGGACTCGATCCCAGAACCCTGGGATCATGACCTGAGCCGAAGGCAGACGCTTAACCATCTGAGCCACCCAGGCGCCCTAACTCCGACTCTTTACTTAAATTAAGAATACTTTCTGGCAATCGCTTTCAAAAGTGGAATACGAAAGAAATATGCTCTACACAAGGTTCATGCCATAAGTCCTTTTAATAAAACTATACCTAAATGCTGATTAACTACAAGAAAAACCCTCATGTGGTATTACTGAGACACTACAAATTCTGAACAGGAACAACAGCATGGTGTGTAAGCCAGTACCATAAATTAGTCTCTCCAAATAATAAAATCAAAAAGTAAAGAATCACATTAGTAGTAAACAATTAAGCCACGTACACCATTATAAATCACTTCTAATACACTTACGCTTTCTTTGTAATTTTGTAAGGCACCCCTTGGCTTTGAACCACAAATAAAACACTTCAAATAATAAAAGTATCTGATTTTATAGAAGTAGGTCTACCGAAGTTCCATTTTCACTGTGAATACAGACTCCACAGAAGAATGGATTTATCTGCATTCCTTCATCTATTCACCTATTATCACTTCAAACTCCAGCCTTAGCAAAACAGAGTGGTGATCAAATCAAATGGCAAGTGAAAGCTTTTCCTGGCAGTCCCTGACACAGTAATTTGGGTCACAGGCATGGAGGTGATGGTCAAACTTAGGGACCCTCCCATACATCGCGGTTAAAATACAAGGGCTCCAGATTTAACAAAAGCAAGCAGATTTCAAGGGGAGTTGAAACTTGCAGGAAAGGAACAATGTCAGGTGAGCTGCCCATTTTTCTGGTTTTATCCTGAGGGCAGGATGCACTTGCAGGGTGGCTAAAACTTAAATAGAAAATATGCCATCTTTCTGGCCCAAAGAACCAGATGACAGAGTCTACGACAATAATAGCTACCAGAAATGAGAAAGCTAGATAAGGGGAGCCCCAAATTCTATGTGTAAACTCTACCCAAGTCCTGAAGCACACATTCATGGGGCAGAGCCACACATTCTGGCCAAGGCTAAAAGAACTGAACTGAGATTTGAGCTGCTACCCACCACAGGTGAAACAGAGCTTACAATTTGATTCTAACCAAGTTAACTGCCTGCTAAAATCAACATATCAACACTCTTCAGAGGAATAAAATAGAATCCAGAGTTTCCACAACATAACATTCCCAGTGCCCAGGATAAAATCCAAACATATTTGATATAGGATAAAACAGGAAAATGTGGCCTAGTCTCAAAAGAAAATCAACAGATGCCAACCTTAAGAGGACCTGGTTATTGGAATCATCAGGACTTTAAACCTGCTACTAGAACTATGCTCAATAAGGTAAAGGAAACTATGCTTGTAATCAATGAAAAGGTAAGTAACCTCACCCGAGATAAAGAAAATTAAAAAAGAACCAAATGAAAATTCTAGCATTGGAAAATACAGTATCTAAAAGAAAATTCTTAGAAAGGCTTAATGGCAAAAGGTAGATGACAGAAAAAGTCTGTGAACTTGAAGCTAGACACTAGAAATTCTACAATTTGAAAAAAAGATTGAAAAGATAAATGAACAAAACCTCAGGACATTATCAAAAAGCCTAACACGCATGTAATCAGAATCATGTTCAGAAAGGGAAGAGAGAAAGACTAGGAGGAAACAAATCTTTAAAGAAATAATGGTCAAAACCTTCCTAAACATGGTTAAACACACAAATTTACAGATTCAGGCTCAGTGAACTCCGGGTAATGATCTAACATGATTATGAAATAACAGTACTCAGATGACACGGGGGGGCGGGGGGGGGGGTTGAGGGGAGGGGGAGGTGCAGAGGAACATAAAGCATGCAAGTGTGTGAGATGGGGGAGGGGGGCAGGCAAGGAAAGTTCAATAAATGAGTTAAAGTCTCACATTCCGTAACAGGAAGCCAATAGTTAATACCTCAAACTGAGTAAGAAATATTCAATTAACTTGTTTAGGAAAAAGGAAAGAAATACCTTAAGAATCGGCTAAGAGTTCACGTAGTTGCCTCAAGGGAGGGAAAAATGGGGAAGGTGGGTAGTGAGGGAGGCAGAGGATTCCTCTAACCTGTAACAAGCCTTGTACATGTATTTGACTCTTTGAATTAGGGGCATATACAATTCCAAAAAAAATTAAATTTAAAAGACTTACATACCACTGTCTATTTTAAGATGGCAGTGTGCTAAATATCTACTGGAAAACACTTAACACCGAGTTACTAGAAAGGCTTTAAGTTCTAAGTAAATAAATTTGTATCTTTAAATGTAAGTAAAGGTGACACAAATATGGAAGTGGGCCTAAAGAACAATGGGCAATCAGCCTGAAAGCCACGTGTTACTCTTATCTCTTAGTTTCCTTCTAAGTTCTCAAAGTGAGTCATATTTGGGGGAAAGGCTGGTCTGATGCAGACAGGTCCCATATTCTTCTGCTTAGTGACTTCAAAGAATATGTATAGTAGGCACAAAGTAAAAGGTGGCAATGGCAAAACGTGGATTTGAATGGTGTGTATCGAGTGGACCGAAATGGACTTCTGCAAAACTGAGAGTGGACTGAAATTAATTCTCTTTATGCTATGAACATTTTCAGAAACTCCGCTTCAATCCAGTACCCTTTCCCACTAAAGAGAAATGACAACTGAGTTTTCAGAATAGCTATAGAATTAAGTATGTTCTTGATTCTATATAAACACAAGTCAAAATCCGCTTAAATAAAATTGTCTTCTGTACAAATGCTGGCATGTTCATCCAAAGGCCTAAATTTAGATATTAACCATATTCCTTTTTACCTCTTGGCACAAGGAATAGGCAATTACTCCTAATAATGCCACCGATAAAAAGTAAATATATATTTTTAAAAAACTGTTTAGTAAACAACTCAAAATCTGTGCTTAACACATACGAATCCAGTCCCTTTGTACTTCAGGCAATGACACTGGTTATTATACGATCAATGGCTTTGGTGCTGAAGTCAGATTTTGCTATGAACATCAATCATTTTAAAAATCTGGTAGGACTGACAGTTCTCTGTATCTTTAAAATTATTGCTAACATTCATTCCCAGAGATTTTCAATTTGGGGATTTACTATATTTGATCTTCAGGGAATGATATTTTTGGAAAAATATATGCCAAACAGACACGAATGCCAGACAATATCCTGATAAACATCCTCTAACCGTGAAGCATTTTTAAACCTTATACTTAGAGGAACATGAAGAAAACTAAAATTTCAAATCCCCCTGCCTCAGAAATAGGATTATGGATGATTTTTTTAAACCCAATTTTCCACTTTCTATGTTATTATGGTTCCCTAGTTTTTAAAATCATGTTAGAAATTACTAACAGCAATTTCCTCTGAGAAGGAAAACTGCATGGCTAGGAAATGGGGAAAAGAAAGAAACCTTTTGAATTTTATGTACTCTGTGTGAATTTTAAATATATGTTTAAAATGGTCAGGATGAGAAGATTGTATTATGGATGACATGTTTATTTTGCTGAAGAGATGTTTTAAGGGAAATTTGGGTATGTAATAAAAAAAAGAGGCACCTCAAACTTTAATAGTTGTCTTTTTAACTGGGATCTTTTTAGCTGGGATCAAACTATGCTTATAGAATATAGAAGTATTTAAAATTGTTGTCTTTCAATGACAGATATCAGCTTTCAAAACTCACTTTAGTTTTTCCATAAACCGATACCTAAAAGAAAAATTTCATCTTCTATTAAAATGGACAGGACTGAAATGGCTAAACTTGACTTTCTCAGTTCCCACGGGCTACATATGTAAGCAGAGGCAAGGACCTAAGGCTCCGACATACCTGAAGAAGAAGAAAGCCACCACCTACTGCAGTTGCTGCAAGCTTTCCAACTTTCTGGAACAAAAATCCCGCACACCTTTAACGAAAGAAATGACAAAAGATGAAAACAACCAATGATGTACTAAACTCTCTACCTCTTCTCCTTTTCATTGCTTTCCTAATAAAATCTTAGTATCTTCCCATTTCTTTTGATCATATCCCTTATCCATTCAGAAATCCTCAGTGTTTCCCTTGTTCTACAGACAAGTCAAAAGTGCACAATCTAGGGGTTCCTGGGTGGCTCAGTCGGTTAAGTGTCTGCCTTCGGTTCAGGTCATGATCCCAGGGCCCTAGGATCTAGCCTGTCGGGCTCCCTGCTCAGCGGGGAGCCTGCTTCTCCCTCTCCCTCTGCAGTTTCCCCCCGCTTTTGCTCTCTGGTTCTCACTCTATCAAATAAATAAATAAAATCTTAAAAAAAAAAGTGCACAGTCTAGCATGCCGGACTGGCTCAATTGGTAGAGCATGTGACTCTTGATCTTATCAGCACTGTAAATTTAAGCCCCACACTGGGCCTAGAGCTTACCTAAAAAAAAAAAAAAAAGTGCACAATCTAAATTGCGATATGCTTCAAAATGAGGGATGGACAGAAGAGGAGGGGAATTTATAGGGAAAAAAGATTGGCTACTGAAACAATGTTGAGTACTCAGGGCCTCATTACACTCTTCCTTCTATATTTGTCTAAGTTGAATTTCCCCATAACAGTGATTTTTTTGTTTGTTTGTTTTAAAGATTTTATATGAGAGAGAGAGAGAGAGAGAGAGAGAGAAAGAAAGCATGAGCTGGGTGGGGGTGGGGGGGGGAGGAGAGCAGAGGGAGAAGAAGACTCCCTCCTGAGCAGGGAGCCCAATATGGGGCTCAATCCCAGGACCCTGAGACCATGACCTGAGCAGAAGGCAGATGGTTAACCGACTGAGCCACCCAGGCGCCCCTGTTTTGTTTCGTTTTTTTAATGCAGTCAAGATACTCCACATACCTGGCCAACCCTCACTCTACCCAAACCTTCTGCTCCAATCCTATTAGTTTCCAAATAGGTCATCACCACTGCTCAAGGTATTAATCTCCTTGTTTCTGGGGGTTTCTACCTAGTTCTGCCCATCTAAAGCTTTTTATCCTTTGAGGTCCAGCTGAAGTTCCACACACTTAAGCCCACATTTCTCATTTGGGATTCTCTCCTTCGGTGAGCTCATATTCCCTTCAGTATTCCAGATCCATACTGTGCAAAAGGAATCCCGGATTTCTAACTCTAGCCTTCTGTACTGGATTGAACAGTGCCCACCCACCCCCAATTCATGTCCTTCCCAGAGTCTCAGAATGTGACCTTATTTGGAATAAGGGTCACTAAGGATGTAATTAGTTAGGATGAGGCCATACTGTAATAGGGTGGGTCTTAAATCGAATATGACTTAATCCAACATGTCACAGTGACACTCAGAGGGAAGACAGCCATGTGACGAGGCAGGCAGAGCTTGGAGTGATAGGTCTACAAGCCGAGGAATGCCAGGGATTGCTGACAAGTACCAGAAGCAAGGAGCAGATTTTCCCTCTGAGCCTCCGAGAAGGAACAAACCCAGCTGACACCTTTCAGACTGCTGGCCCCCAGACCTATGGGAATAAATTCCTTTTGTTTTAAGCCACCTAGTTGTGGTACTTTGTTACGATAGCCCTAGGCAACGAGTACACCTTCATAAATGGAAAATTTACATTTCCATGGGCTTCTCTAGCACACAGAATGACATATTCAAAATGTCCCAAAGCAAAAATCATCTTGACAACCAAATCAACTGTTGCTGAGGTCCCAATCTGTAAGTGAGAGCACCATTCTCTAGGTTCGCCCTCTCATGTTTATCTCAGACTCCACCTGCTTCATCACCTTCGGGGTCCAACTGATTGCCTGATTCTACATACTCTATTTCTGGAACATTATGTGACTCGGTCTTCTTTCCACTCTCAAGGGCATCATTACCTTGCTTCCAAACCACGCTAAGGGCCCTCTGGCTAGTCTTCACCCCTCCCATCTCCCCTCGCAATCATCCATCCTGATATTTCTTATTATCATCAAAAACCTGTAACTACCTACAGTCGCATATAACCTCCTTAGCCTCCCATGCATGGCCTGAACTGGTCTGAAATGTTAACTGGTTGGGTTAATGCCCATTCCGCCTTAACATATGCCACAATAGTACATCAGTTTTATACCTTAAGAAAATGGCAAAAGTTTACTACACTGAATCTAATGCCATTGCAACAAACCACCTGTGTAACATTACAGTCCTATTACTCAGCTCCTGGGCCGACACGTGGCTATAATCCAAACATACATATTACTGTAAAGACCGTGTCCCTCAGTAGGGGAGTCGGCAACAAAGGCTCTGATAAGGGAGCAGAGGAGGCCAGCAGCAGCCAAGTCACAAGTATATCCCAGGGACCGTGTCTCACAAGCATGTCTATCCTTTGCTTGATGGCATGAGCCACTAAAATAAAGCTACTAACTCCCCCTGCTCTGTCTCTAGGCTTTCCAAGCAAACTTCTGCCAATTATGGGGCTTCTCACCGAGTCTGGCCTACAAAGGGGAAAGCACCCAATGACGTGCTAATTCTATTGCTGGGTTTTTTTTTTAGTCTCTTTTAAGATGGGGCTTTAGGCCCAGGCTCACATTAACCAATCACCCATGGCACCAAATTGTGAGCTTATCTTAGCAGAGCACCAGACTCTCTGTTACGGAGGGTCAAGATACAAGCTATCTGTGGAGGATCAACTGAATAACCAGGGCCCTGACCAGACATCTCACTTCTAATTGCAGGGCTTTTCATAAGCAGCATTAACAAGTTACACATCAAGAAGAAATACTGCACCTCTGCATCACAGAATCTTCACAATGCAGGTTTCTACCATAAAATGGCATTTACAAAAAGGCATAAAGGAGTGAGCCATTGTTCCAAGGTACATGTAAAACACAAATCAAAAAATTTAACACTTATCAAGTTTAAGTATGTAAATATTTAACGTAAGATAAGTTTAACCTAGAATCTAAGAAAAAAATGATTACTCACAAGCTCAGCACCCCCCACTGAAGTCAAAAATTCTCTAAGGCTGTGAACATTTTCAAAAATAAAGGGTCACACTTGTTTGACCCTTGTTATTTGGCTAATCTTTTATTACAAGAATAACAACTTGATCTATAGTAGCAATTATGTAATCATGTAGCTTAAAACATTAACTGGTTAGTTAGGTTAATGCGTATTAACTGTTCCTCTTTAATGCATTCCACAGTATTATTACAGAGTAAGCAATCAGTCCTTTAATTCCAATGAAGACCCAGTTTAATTCCAACTCTTCTTCAAAGTATAATAATCCAAATTAGTCCACAAAAATCAACAGAACCATCGGATTCATAATTTTCACTGAGAATTTTACACGGCTCTCTACAGGGCTGACAATCCTGGAGACCAGGTCTACCGTGGGAGTCCTCAAAGGCTTTTCCAGTTGTTAGCTTTGAACAAGTAAAGATTATTTACATATAATTAACCCTTGTATGTTTCTTCCTTTTTACCCACTATCACTGAATCAGAAGGTGTAAAATATAGAAAGAATCAGGGGCGCCTGGGTGGCTCAGTCGTTAAGCGTCTGCCTTCGGCTCAGGTCATGATCCCAGGGTCCTGGGATCGAGCCCCGCTTCGGGCTCCCTGCTCCGCGGGAAGCCTGCTTCTCCCTCCCTGACTCCCCCTGCTTGTGTTCCCTCTCTCGCTGTGTCTCTGTCAAATAAATAAATAAAACCTTTAAAAAAAAAATAAAAAGGAAAGAATCAAAGGAAGGGAGAGGAGGAACAGTGGAACAAGGGGTGAGCATGGGGAAGCCGATCACCAAAACCACTAAGTCTCCACAGAGTGTGGATCACGCCCATCATATCACAGAGAAAAGCCTCAAGGTAGAGCTCTTCAGGGATTAACAGTGCAAAGCCACTGAATGTGCACAGTAACTGGCCTGTTTACAAAAGGGCAGCAGTGAGGCTGCCAATGAAATTTAATGAAAAAGATGTTGTTCTCACCAGCCAGTCACTCCACCCATTACAATCTGGGTGGCTACCGAGTATTTTTCAACCATAGGTCCGGAACTGTGGCCAAACACTCGATTCCACCAATGGTGTCTTCTTGCATACTCAGTTAAATCCAACACTTCGTAAGACTCGTCATCGCTTTCATACTCTTCAAAATACAAAATGGAAAAAATAAATTTAGAGTCAACCAAAAGTCAAACGTCCTGTACATTTTTCATCTGTTATTAACTCGCTGCTAGCTGTGGCCCACAGCTAAAAGTGCCCAGATGGAAACATTAGTTGGTTAAACCCAATCCCTGAGACTAGGGCCTCAAGAGTAAAGGGGCCTGGCATCTCCCTTCCAAAGGCCCAGGGACCGGCCTAGGGGCCGGAGCCAGAGCCACGTCAGAGTTACACAGAGGCGAGGGGTCGCCTCCCCAAATGGCAGTAAGGCCAGGTCAGAGTTTCACAGCAGGAAGGGTCACCCTCAAATCTGAGTAGGGTCCGGGCCAGAGCGAGATCCATTTTCATCAGTGGGAGAAAGCGGGGGACGGTGGGGTCCTCCCCTAACAGAACCGGTTAGGGAGGGGCCTGGCAAGATGAAATTACTTCAGTAATTCACCTAAAAAGCTAAAAAGCACGTTTGAAGATGGAAATGAAGAGCCAGAGGTGAAAGTAAGGCAGGAGGCGGGGCTGTACTGGGGACGGGGGTCGCTCTCCGCCAGAGTTGTGCCCGGAGTGGAGTCTAGTTCCAAAGGGGTGCCTCCAAAACACAGAGCCCCAAGAGCCCTGGGGCAGGGGGAAGAAGAGGCGCCCCCGGGAGCAAGGTCGAGAGCTGTGAGCCGCGTCTTAGATACTACTTCGGGCCCCGGCCGCTCACCTTGGGGAGGGGGGTTCCGGGTCGCCATGACACCGCCGGCGGCCAGCTCTGAAGGTGGTCCCCGCCCGCCCTCCTCTCCCCACTACTTTAAGAGACCTTCTAGGCCCAGGTGAAAGTCTATGGTCTCTTTTTTCCTCCTCCCCTTCCAGGCGCGTTGTCCCGTCCCCGCCCCTCCTCTCAGCGCAGGGTCTTCCGCGCAAGCGCAGGGCTCCGGCTGGGGGGGGGGTGGGGGAGGGAGGGTAGCCGCCGCGCGAGGGCTTGGGGGAGTTGTAGTCCGTTGCCCTGCGCAACCCTTGTTTCCCACCCCCGCCCCCACCCCCACCCCCTCTAGAATTTCAGCAACTGAATTTTGTAATTTTGTTTTAAAGAGTCTCAAGGCTGGAGGAGAGGCGGCGTCACGTGATGGTATAAAGCGAAAACCAGCTTGGCATTCTGAACACTGTACCAGGATGCAAGCGCCTGAGAAAAAAGGCTTTTAAAAACGAGATAAGATGGGGCGCCTGGGTGGCTCAGTCATTAAGCCTCTGCCTTCGACTCAGGTCATGATCCCTGGAATCATCGGGCTCCCTGCTCCGCGGGAAGCCTGCTTCTCCCTCACCCACTCCCCCTGCTTGTGTTCCCTCTCTGGCTGTGCCTCTCTCTGTCAAATAAATAAAATCTTTTTTTTTTTAAAGATTTTATTTATTCATGAGAGACAGAGAGAGAGAGAGAGAGAGGCAGAGGGAGAAGCAGGCCCCCAAGGAGCAGGGAGCCCGATGCGGGACTCGATCCCAGGACCCTGGGATCATGACCTGAGCCGAAGGCAGACGCTTAACCATCTGAGCCACCCAGGCGCCCATCAAATAAATAAAATCTTAAAAAAAAAAAAAAAAAACAGAGAAGAGAAACCCTGTTTCAAACCGCACTTTTGTAAGGAGGCAAGGGCACGCCAACAGATGGAAAATTTCTCCAACGTGCTGCTGCTGGGAACTGGAACCTGTTTATCCGCTTCCTCTCCACATGTTTCCTGCCAGGAACCCAAGGGAAGTAGAGGAAGGCCTAGGGACTGACCTGACACGATATTCAAGAGGACACAATTTTTCAGCTTCATTTTTATTATTTAAATCTCACAGAGGAACGAGGTCAAGCTCTTCGCCCAGAAGCCCCACCGGATTCTGTAGAATGAAAACTGTGTTGATTACAAAGCAGCTAACTCAGGTTCACATAAACCAGTCCCTAAACCTGTTTTGGGAACTTGCATTACACCTCTATGTGCTATACAATTTAAAAAGCCCTCTCTGGGGTGCCTGGGTGGCTCCGTTGGTTAAGCGACTGCCTTCGGCTCAGGTCATGATCCTGGAGTCCCGGGATCGAGTCCTACATCGGGCTTCCTGCTTAGCAGGGAGTCTGCTTCTCCCTCTGATCTTCCTCCCTCTCATGCTCTCTCTCTACCATTCTCTCTCTCTCTCAATAAATAAATAAATAAATAATCTAAAAAAATAAAAAATAAAATAAAAAGCCCTCTCTGTACTTGTTTTAATGGAAAACAAGGAATTCTGGTATAGGATGTGTAGGGGCCCAGGGCAGGCTGCCCCAAAATGTACTGCAATGGCATATTGATTATTTTGAATTGAAGCTACCAGGGAAACAACGGGCGCAAGGACACCCAGACCTTCCTCTGTCTCCCTGAAAGCAGGAAATAAATTTCCCGTGTGAAAAATACCCTCCCTGTGCTAAGAAGTAAAAAGACATCCTTATCACCAGAGATAGGAACTTTAGAACCAAGAAAGCTGGAGAAACAAAACTTGTTATTTTTTTTTCATAATCTACTACCTCAGCCCAAATTCTGCTTAGAATTCCTTATTAACTAAAGCTCCCTTACTAACTAAAGCTTTAGCCTGTCAATTCCTCACAAATTATTGTCTCTGTCTAAAATGTATCAAAACTGCCTGCTCATAGCCTCCACAAAAACAGAACTTGGGATAAATGTGACCTGAGGTCATAGTTTGCTGACCTCTGGCCTACAGGGCCCTTCACATCTTGGACCCAACTTTCCTCCTCTTCGAAGTCCACTGACCTTGTTTTCTGAATACACGTTGCTTTTTCCAACCTTCCTGACTTGATCCATGCTCTTTCTCTCCAAAAGCAATGTCTCCCTTTTCTGCCAGGCACATACAGACATACATTAAGATACATCTAAAAAGTAGGACGCCTGGGCGGTTCAGTTCGTGAAGCCTTTGCTTTCGGCTCAGGTCATGATCCCAGGATCCTGGAATTGAGCCCTGGGTCCCCAGGTCGGGCTCCCTGCTCAGCGAGGGTGAGGGGGCTGTGTGGGGGGGTGGTGTCTGCTTCTCCCTCTCCGTCTGCCCCTCTCCCTGTTCATGCTTTCTGTATTTCAAATGCATAAAATCTTAAAAAAGAAAAAAAAGATACATCTAAAAAGTAACTTACACACAGTTGTTTCTCCATGTCGTTCCTGCCTTATGATCCTTGTGTTGAATTTGAAGCACATAGTTTAGCATTTTGATTAAACACTTGGATGAACTTCGGCGTCAGCCAGATCTGGGTTCAAATTCCAGCTCTGTCCTTCCTAGCTCCGTCTTTGGAAAATATTTTTGCCTTCCTGAGCTTCAGGTTCCTCCTCTAAAAAAATTAGAAAAATTATTTATTGTGAACTTATTATGAAAATAAGATAATGAAATCAAGCATGTAGAGAGCTTGATGCATGGCCCATCATGAATATTCATTAAAGTTTAGCTTTTATTGTTCAGCCATTTATTCATTCACTGAATATTTATTCAGCTCTTACAAAGGGCTAGGCAATGTGCTAGGCACTGTCAGGGATAGATCAGTCAACAAGATGGGTCAGATTTTGGTCTTCATGGACTTGTAGCAAGAAAGTAAAACAACTTGGGTGCCTGGGTGGCTCTGTTGGTTAAGCGACTGCCTTCGGTTCAGGTCATGATCCTGGAGTCCCAGAATCGAGTCCCGCATCAGGCTCCCTGCTCAGCAGGGAGTCTGCTTCTCCCTCTGACCCTCCCCACACTCATGCTCTCTCTATCTCTCATTCTCTCTCTCAAATAAATAAATAAAATCTTAAAAAAAAAAAAGTAAAACAGCTAAACACAGATTGTAATTAGTGCAAGGAAAGATATGTAAAGGGCATAAGGCCTGACATGTATAATCAATAATCTACTGCAAGTATAATGGATTAAATCCCAAGCTTAACTTAGACATGTCTTCTAAGCTTTTTGGGCCTTCCCTAACTACAAAATAAGTATTAGGTTTCTAAACTTTCTTCCAACTCCCAATTCTGTATGTAATATCCCACAGTCAATTCTGGTTTTCTCCACCTTCCTACCCAAACTATCAATATTAGTGAGAACTTTAGAGCCACAAGCTGCCCTCCTAAGATTCCACCCAGTCTGTGGTATTTTGTTATGGCAGCCCAAGCAGACTAATACCGTTCCTCAGCCACTACCTCCTCCGTGTGTCTTGGGATTCCAAAGAAGTTACCATAAGTTTGAGTGACGGAAGTCCCATTCAGACTGGTTTGGCCTTGAAATCTACACCCAAATGGAGAGGACTCTGCTATCAACAAGGCTCTGGGGTTGGGGGAGGGAGCGTCACAAACACAGAAGCAAGAACTTCAGCCCCTGGCTTTTAAGGTTTAACCTTGAAAGCTCAACAGATGGTATTTGTAGGTATAGCAGCCTTCCTGTGTGGGACTCAATTGAAGAACTTTGCAACTCTCTCTTCTCAAGCTTTCTCAGCATCTGGAATTGAGCACCTTTACCTCTTCTTCCTGTTCAGTGGCAAGGCTATCCCATTACAGATGACCCTTGAACATCACAGCTCTGAGCTACATGGGTCCGCTTATACACAGTTATTTTATCTGATAAATACAGTGCAGTAGTGTAAATGTATTTTCTCTTCCTTATGGTTTTCTTAATAATATTGTCTTTTCTCTAGCGTCCTATATATTAAGAATACAGTATATAGTACATATAATATATAAAATGTGTGTTAATCAAGTATTTATGTTATCGGTAAGGCTTCCTTCTGGTCAAGAGTAGGCTATTAGTTTTGGGGGAGTCAAGTTATACACAGATTTTCGACTGTGTTGGGGGTTGGTATCCCAAACCCTTACATTGTTCAAAGGTCAGCTGTAGTTCCATGTCTCTTAACCTTTCTGATCATTTTACTTCCAAACTATTACTGGTGGTTTAAGCCACTAGGACCTGATCAGTGCCACCCTCACCCTTATCCACCTTCATAGATGTCCATACCTTGAAGTTCCAGAAGGGTTTTTTGCAGGGTGGGTGGGAGACTTGTAGCCATTAACACCCAGAAGACACCTGGGTCATTATGCAAATAAACCTAACCCTCAGAAGATTATATCAGCATTCCAAGAGGGAGAAACCTTGTGCAAAATTTATTTTGTAAATGGTATTTTTTCACCTTAATCCCAACACCTTAATGGAACCCATTTCCCCACATTGTGTGACTTAAAATGCTCTGACATGACCTTTAGAGGCCTGAGATAACTAGTTGCTGATGAGTAAAGTGTGGTGAAGTTGATACCACACACATAAGCTTGTCAGAATATAAACAGGTACAAATTTTAGTAATGTGTGTTCACAGTCTTAAAAGATGCCCATGTACTTTGCCTCAATAAACCCATCTAAAAATCAGTGCCAAAGATTGCATAAAGAGCTCATATGCTTCAAGATATTCATTACATGGTTGTTGTTTTGTTTTGTTTTTCATAATGAAAAGGAATAGAAACAATAGGGGAAAATGGAAAGTGTCCAACAGTAAATGAATAGTTATGGAAATTAAGGAATGTTATGTTTAAAAAGACTAATAACAGGAAAGTGCTTAAGTGAAAAAAGAAATTGTATGCCAATTTGTATTTATGGTTTTATTGCAAGTGATTTATTCAATTTCTGCTAAAAATGCATAGGCTTGATAAACTGGAATGGATTACACTGCAGAATTGATTCTGGCCCTTCGGCATTTCTCCCCATGTTAGGCTGAACTAGTTTATAAGGCACTGGTAGAAGAGTACTAGGTGGAAGAAGAAGCAAACATAGCCAGGAAAACTCTAAAGCAGAAGAGCAATGAGAAACCAACCTGACCACGTACGCAAATAAAATTTTTTAAAAAGGTACTAATTAAAACAGCGTGATACTGGAGTATGAACAGACAGACAAATGGACCAGAATACAAAGTCCAGAAATAAAAACAATACATACCAGATTGAGAAATATGATAAAGGTGGATTCTCAAATCAGCTAAATATGAACTTTATTAAAAAACTGTTGTTGGGGGGGCGCCTGGGTGGCTCAGTCAGTTAAGCATCTGCCTTCGACTCCGGTCATGATCCCAGGGTCCTGGGATTGAGCACATTGGGTTCCCTCCTCAGCGGGGAGCCGGCTTCTCCCTCTCCCTCTGCCTACTGCTCTGCCTACTTGTGCGCTCTCTCTCTCTGACAAATAAATAAACAAAATCTTAAAAACACACACACATACACACAAACAACTGTTGTTGGAACCACTAAGGTTGATATCTGACATCTGAAAAAAGATAAGGCTGGATGTGTCCCTTAGAACACGTACTGGGATGAACTCCAAATGGCTCTAATATCTAGATGTAGAAATTGAAATAATAAAAACAATTGTAGAAAACATGAGAAAATTCATTTTTAATTTAGCAGCAGTGATAGTCTTTTATGAAGGACTCAAAAGATTGATAAATATGACTGCATAAAAATGAAAACTTAAATATAAAAAAATAAGCAAAGTCAAAAGAAAAACTGAGGGTAACATTTGCAGTTCTTGTTGAAGGGGAAGGACTAATCTCCCTAATGTATAAAATCTCCTTAAAAAGATAGATTAAAGAAGACCAAATAAATAAAATCTTAAAAAAGGGGGGGGCGGCTAGGTGCCTCAGCCGTTAAGTGTCTGCCTTTGGCTCAGGTCATGATCCCAGGGTCCTGGGATCAAGCCCCACATCGGGCTCCCTGCTCAGCAGGAAGCCTGCTTCTCCCTCTCCCACTCCCCCTGCTTGTGTTCCCTCTCTCGCTGTCTCTCTCTCTGTCAAATAAATACAATCTTTAGTAAAGAAAGAAAGAAAGAAAGAAAGAAAGAAAGAAAGAAAGAAAGAAAGAAAGACCAACCACCCTGATAAAACAGCAATAGACATATAGGTGATTCACAGAAAAAAGAAATACAAATGGCCCTTAAACACATGAACACCCCTCAACCTCGATCCTAATAATTGAACATAGTAATTCTCACTTCATAGATTAACTAAAATCAATTGAGTGTGACAAAACACTTGATATGTTCACGTGATACCTTCATGTGAATGTACAAGGTTATTCACTGTAGCACTGTCTGGAATAGCAAAATATTGGAAACAACCCAAGTGTCCAGTGTTAGGGGACGTTTAATAAACTATAGTATATCCATACAATCACTGCTGTACTGACTAAGTAAATACAAAAATAGGAATGAGGAAGTTTTCTATGTCCTGATTTGGAAAGTGCCTTAGAATATGTTGTTAAAAGGGGGCAGTTGGGTGGCTCAGTCGGTTAAGCGACGGACGGACTCCTGATTTTGGCTCAGGTCATGATTCAGGATTGTAAGGTGGAGCCCCAGGTTGGATCAAGCCTGGCGTCGGGCTCTGTGCTCTGCTCGTCCCTCTCCCTCTGCTCTGCCCACCCCCCCTCTTTCTCTCTCTCTCAAATCAATAAACTGGTCAATCCCAGGACCCCGGGATCATGACCAGAGCTGAAAGCACACACTTAACTGACTGAGCCACCCAGGCATCCCAAGAATACGTTGTTAAAAGGAAAAAAGCAAGATGCAACACAACGCGGTACCTTTTTCTAAACAGCCTTATTGAAATATAATTTGCATACCATACAATTTGCCCATTTAAAGTGTACAATTCGTTCATGTTTAGTATATTACATTATTAATTTTTAGAAATTGTGGTAAATATATTAACATAAAATCTGCCATTTTAAACACTTCAAGATTACGATTCAGTGACATTAATTGCATTCACAAGATTGTGCCACCATCACCATGTATTCCCAAAACTTTCATCGCCCCAAACAGAAAATCTGTAATCGTCAAGAAATAACACCTCATTCTTCTTCTGCCCAGTCCCTGAATAACCTCTTTTCTATGCTCTATGAATTTGTCTATTCCAGGTACTTCATAAGCGGAGTCAGAGGATATTTGACCTTTTGTGCACTTACTGCTAAGTGCAGCATAATGTTTTCAAGGTTTATCCCTGTGGTAGCACGTATCAGAACTCCATTTCTTTGTGTAGCTAAATAATATTTCATTGCGTGGATATATGTTTTGTTCATCCATTCATCAGTGGGTGGTACTTGGGTTGTTTCCACCTTTTGGCTACTATGAACTATGCTGTTGTGAACATTGGTGTACAAGTTCTGTTCAAGTCCCTGCTCAGAATGCTACCTTTTGTGTAAGAACCTTCAGTTATATACATATGTATGTCTGCTTGTAGCTTGTTATCTGTATACAGAGACACTGGGAAGATACATATGAAACTGTAGGGGAAGAAAAAATCATTTTCTCTCTATTCTTCCAGGTTAAGAATAACCTGTCTAAGAGTCCCAGTAATAAAAAACAGATTAACAGGAGAAAAACAAACAGAAGTTTAATAAGATATATACCTCCTGTATACATGAGAGAGACCCAGGAAAATAGTAATACTCCCCCAAATGATCCAAACCATCACCTTAAATACATCTTCAGTTAAAAACAAAATAAAGATGTTGGGGAGTAGGGAGGTCAGGTAAAGGAGGTGACCAGGAAAAACACAGCAAACAAGGGTAAGGTTGTTAAGCAGATTTAAGTTAGTGCCTTTTCCATTGGGTTTCTTGTAATTTAGTCATCCTTTTCTCCCGGGTACAGAGAAGAAGTCACCCTCACAAATCGATATTTCCCTTGTACGTGTAAATTCCTCTGACGAAAGGGTAAAATCCACTCTGTTTTCAGAGATTCTCCTGTGTTTACACCCTCTCAAAAATAATCAGCTCAAAATAATCCTTATGCCAAGAGTGTATCTTGAGGTAGCATCTTCTGACCCCCTTCATTCCCACCTCTGAAACTTCCCCGCGAAGTTTCACAGTCCAAAATCTGAGTTGACACATCATTCCATAGCTCAGTGAACCAGTCTCCTTCCTAGTCCTGAGAATAAGTCAAAGAGTTGTGTCTCGTTTCAGGAGAGGCAATGATGCAGGTGGGCTCCCAAAGTTGGGCCTGTATGGTGCAAGCAATTGGGTATTTAATAAGAAGCATTTTTATGAAAACAAAAGAAAAACAAAGATTAATGGTTAAAACCAGCTATAAACTGGGCTTTTGAGTCCAGAGGGCAGTCAGTCAAGATTACTAGATGTTGGACTCACAGCGTCTTCAGATGGAATGAGGGCAGGTGGTAGCATCCTGACAAATTTTCCTGATTTCCAGTTTGAATGTGTCTGGGGATGTCATTATGGGTTCTGATGAATTTTCTGAGTAGCCTACATAGTAACAGGCACGAAGATTGTCTAAACATGAGCTACTGCGGTGCTTTCTCTAAAATTTATATTCTCATTTCTCAAGGTCCCCCAAATATCCTGAGATTCCTGGGCCTTCTAGGAAGTAAGCTTCCTTACTCACCTGGTAAGGCTACTGGCAACCCGGTAAGCAAGGTACCAGGCTGTTTTTCAAGAAGCTTTTTTGGCTCTATAAAATCAACCTTAGGGGGGCACCTGGCGGGTTCAGTCAGTCGAGCATGTGACCTGATCTCGGGGTCGGGAGCTTGAGTCCCATGTTGGATGTGGAGATTACTTAAAAATAAAATCTGTGGGGGCGCCTCAGTGGCTCAGTCCATTAAGCATCTGCCTTCAGCTCAAGTCATGATCCCAGGGTCCTGGGATCAAGCCCCGTGTGGGGCGCCCTGCTCAGCAGGGAGCCTGCTTCTCTTTCTGCCCCTCACCCCTCTCCTGCTCTCTCTCTCTCTTTCAAAAACAAATAAATAAAATCTTTAAAAATAAAATAAAACCTGTGAGGGGCACCTGGGTGGCTCAGTCAGATGAGCGTCTGACTCTTGATTTCAGCTCAGATCATGATGATCTCAGGGTGGATAGGGCCACACATCAGACTCTCCTTCTCCCTCTTCCCTCCCCCCATGTTCTCTCTCTCTCTGTCAAATTATATAAAGACTTATTTATTTGACAGAGAGAGACACAGCAAGAGAGGGAACACAAGCAGGGGGAGTGGGAGAGGGAGAGGCAGGCTTCCCGCTGAGCAGGGAGCCCAGTGCGGGGCTTGATCCTAGGACCCTGAGATCATGGCCTGAGCCAAAGGCAGACGCTTAACAACTGAGCCACCCAGGTGCCCCTCAAATAAATAAATAAATAAATAAATAAATAAATCTTTAAAAAAATTTTTTTAATTAAAAAAATAAATAAAATCTGTGGGGAAAAAAAAGTAAACCTTAGCGCCTTAAAGCTATCTGGTCATATCTGAGTCTATGCATATCATTCTTAATTTCCAATCAAAGCCTTGGTAATGTAACTGATGTTTCCCAATTGCATCCTGTTACAAGGAGAACATGTTCTTATTGAACTTACGCAAATAAGAATACTCAATAAGAATTTCAGAATTCTGGAAAAATAAGGTAGGGAGAAAAAGATAAATATTTCAATTCTGTTGGCAAAGTTATAACTTATCAAATTGCTGTAAGTTATAGATAGCTTAGGAGAGATCTCCTTATATCTGAAAAAAACCAAACCTCAAATAATCACCTGTGTTTCCAACAAAAAGTCATAAAAATTATAATCATCCTCATCAGTCATTGAATCTTGTTAATCTTGACATTTTCTTAGCAATTTTATGAATTCATCAGTTTCTCCACTAGAGTTCTGTGAATTCTCACCCAAGTCAATAGTATGATCTGGAAGTTATCAGAAACCTATACTTTGTCAGAGTTCTTTCCAAGGAATCTCTTTGAAGATGAAGTACTTTTACAAAAGCATCAGAGTTAAACAATAACTATCTGTAAATGACAAAAAGACTTAAAAATGGCTATGGTGAAAGAACTGATGAAAGTTCATTATAATGCAATTGACAAGGAAATCTGGCCATTTCTCTGACATACAACATATTAAAATAATAACTGGAATTGCAACATGACATTATACAAGGACACATTAGATTTTTAGGACTTCCATACAATTTCTGGAAAACTTGCATTAATAACACTACATTATTTGACAATGCTTCTTATATAATTTAACATAACAAATCAGCCTAATTAGTTTAATATCTCTCTTTTTATAAGGCGGAGCGCAAACCATTTTGACATATTCCAGGAACCCTCTGGAAAATCCCAAAGTCAAGGTCAAAAGACTTCTCTTAGAATTTGATTTAGGGAAGTTTGTCAAAACTATCAAAAGATTTGGCCATTTGACTGAATAGAATCACAGATCATTATGAAACAATACTTAATTATCTACTTAACCAAAGTGACAATAAAAAACAAAAATAGGATACATAGTTTGAACAAAACTTTGTTCTTCTGATATTCAGAAGACTCAGTTTTCTTAAGTAATCGAAGACCCGAAGATAAAGACAACAGGAAATTATTTTGGTAAAACAGAAAATCTTTGCTTTCTAGGCAGATTACCTAAAAGGTAAAGAAAAACCTTTTACAATCTCCTATTGAAAGCAGACCCATAGTCCAAGAAAACTTGACTACACAAGGTTCTTTCTCTCTCCCAATTCCCAAATTTCTATATTTACTTTGTCCTGTGTTCCTCTCTTTCCCATTCTGTAACAACCAGTCGTTCTACTTTAGGACAAAATTATTTTCTTTTCTCTTAACAAAACCGCATCTCCATTCCTTATACCTTTTCTTACCAAAACACATCCACTTTCCTTACATACACAGTTGTTTCCTTTATTGTTTCTAGTAGGTTTAATTACATATATTAATTAGAATTCTTAACCTTTTGAAACTGTAATTTTTAGTGAAAACTGAGAAGTAAGTGCTTGTGAACCATCTGTTGCACCAGCATTCTGTAGATTGGCAAATTTATAAATAGTTTTCATAATTTCTAGAAGCATATCCTTCCTCAGTAAATTTTTCAATGTGTCACAAGACATGTTTACCGATGGACCCAAATATCTTCAGTTCCTCTGTAATAAGAAACCAAAGTAGCTAAACCTGTGTTCCATAATTAAGGCTTCAATATTTTATCTTATTTGAGGGGCACCTGGATGGTTTAGTTGGTTAAGCATCCTACTTTTGGTTTCAGCTCAGGTCATGATCTCAGGGTCATGGGACTGAGCCCTGGATTGGGCTCCGAACTCAGCACAGAGTCTGCTTGTCCCTCTCCCCCCCAACCTCTTTTTCTCCCTCCACCCCTCCCCCTGCTCATACACTCTCTCGCTCTCTCTCAAATAAATAAATAAATAAATAAATAAATAAATAAATAAATAAATAAAATCTTGGAGGAAAAAAAATATTTTACCTTATTTGAAAATGATCTAGATATCCAGTGAATATTCATCATTTCACTTAGCTTATATAACCTTAAGGTTTCAAGTTACCAAAAAGATTTTAGAAGCTATTTTTAAGTAGACATACCATAAGACATAATTATTGTTGAAAAGTTGATCTATAAACTTTTATCCTACTTATATCTATTTAATTTACTTGTTCTTAACAATTATATTTAGGTTACTCAGGAAAATTTCATGAGACATTGAACAGCTAACCATTACGTCAAGTGTTTCTTTTTTTTTTTCTTGCTAACAAATTCTCTAACAGGGAGAACTTGAACATAACCTACTTGATTAGTAAATCCAGGTAGAATAAAAGTTGTATGTCTATATTATATTAAATGCTGATAACTCTGAAGACACGCCTATTTTAATTAAACCAATAAGCTTAAACTAGCTTTTATTTACTGAGGACTAACCTTGATTACATGAATTTGAAAAATATTTGAGTTAGTTTCTATATTTTTGAGAGTTTTAGGAGTACTTAATTTATATAAGTGGTTCTTTTTCTTTAAGCCAATTTAATAAAGCTCTTTACAATTAATTTTGGCAATACCATCCAGAGGGAGAAAAATCACACAACTATATCATACGTACAGATGGATGCAAACAGAGATCTTATAGTTTCATTTTAAAATGTTAGCCATGAGACAGGTATGATAATGCAACACTCACTCGTTTATAAAAGAACAGTTGGGGGGGGGAAAGAACATTTGGATCCAAATTGTGTTTCTGGCAGATGGAATAAGTTAAGGTTACCTGCTCAGGTGACTAAAGTTTTTTACTAATATTTATTAGTAAAAGAAGATTTTAAGGATTTTGATTCCCTAGTTTCCAAGTAGACTTTTTTTTTTTTTTTTTTGTCCTTCTGGTAAGAATTACTTTCCTGAAGTTTGCATCTCAAAGAGATGACTCTGGGTTCCTAGAGAAGGCCAGATAGAACCCTTGTATCTCAAAGGCACAGAGAAAGGATGCAAGTTTCTCCAAGAAGGACTTTTGCTTACCAAGTCCAGATTTTTTAGAATATCCACAAGCCTTCTAAAATGAATAAGGGAGGCTTGGGGATTGGAAAAAAGATAGATGAGCTTCGAACAACTTCTAGAGTTGCCTTCCTGTTCTTGTAAGGACTCAGTTTGTAAGAAAAGGACATTGTTTTTAATTCCTCAAAGAATTGGGTTGCAACCTGAATGGCATGAAGGGGCTGATCCAAGTATATCATCTTCAATTTGCTTCTTTACATTAATGAGAAGATTTCCAACTAAGATGGGAATCAAAAGATTACTATCTTAGGGTGGAAGTCCTGAAAAGAAATTCCTATCGAACCCTGAATATCAGCTTCCAATATGGCCAACTTACGACCAGAGCTACTTTTTAAAGAATCCTCTCAAATATTTTATTTTTTATTTTTTTTAAGATTTAATTTACATATTTGACAGAGAGAGACAGCGAGAGAGGGAACACAAGCAGGGGGAGCAGGAGAGGGAGAAGCAGGCTCCTCGCTGGGCAGGGAGCCCGATGTGGGGCTCGATCCCAGGACCCTGGGACCATGACCTGAGCCGAAGGCAGACGCTTAATGACTGAGCCACCCAGGTGCCCCGAATCCTCTCAAATATTTTATCAGATTTCACAAACAGTAGATATCTCTGGAGGTATTAAACAACTTTTTTTCCCCCTTTTAAACCAAAGGCATACCTATCAAATGACTCAAAACCAAAACCAATAAACCTTTTATGGTTTACCCATGGATGCAAGATGGGTCTTCAAAGAGGGTGTAAAAGATACTACCCTCTCAAGATCTAGGGCCACTCCCAAATTTAACCAAAATAGATATTCAGATAACTCCCCTGAGAGCTGGCAACAGTTGGTAAGATGCTAGCTGCAAATAGGGCACAACCCACATTTCTTGTCCGGCCATATTTTTGGTGTCCCCAACCTCACGGTTGAACCACCGGCACACACAGAACCAAAGCATCCATGTCCTGGGCAGGCAGAAAGCCAAGTTAAGTTCTCAGAACACATGACAAGATAAACAGGAAAGCAATAACTACCCTTGGGAGGGAAAGGATCAATAACCACTGGGTACCT
Source organism: Callorhinus ursinus (assembly GCF_003265705.2). Taxonomy (NCBI): domain Eukaryota; kingdom Metazoa; phylum Chordata; class Mammalia; order Carnivora; family Otariidae; genus Callorhinus; species Callorhinus ursinus. The sequence continues at coordinate 5,332,045 of NW_027397078.1, read as the reverse complement.
CCAAGCCAAACTCTGATGAGAGTCACAATCCTAAGAACTAAGTCTTGGAAATGTTTTGCACTTATGAATCTGAATTTGGAAAGGGAGGGACAATGTGAAAATTTTCTCTTCCTCTCTGGATTGAGCACTACAGACAGAGAGCTGACTTTGGTAAGAATTCTTAACCTTCGCTGGCTTCTGCCAGTTTTCCAGGATCCCATTCTGTAGGCTCTAAAGCAGGTAGGGTATCTCAGCAGGACCCTCTGGATTGCCAAAACTGTAGTCGGGGAGGAATAATTTTTCTCAAGTCTTCTAGGTTCTTGAGTGAGACCCCCTATAATAAAATGATGCAGGCTGACTGGGTCCAAGGAGCCAGAGGGGTTCTCACAGGACCAGTCAAGAGGGTCCTTGGCTTCATGCAGGATGGAAATCAAACATGAACCAAGAGGAAGTGAGAACAGAGTTTATTGAAGACATAGAGAGATATAGAGAGGACAGGAGAGGAGAGGAAAGGAGGAGAGAAGGGGAGGAGTCTCATCTTTGCTTGGGGTCTGGGGTTTTTATTGAGGATGATGGTCTGGCAAATGTGTCTTCTCAGTAATCCAGGAACAAAGATGAGTGTTTAGGTGTCTCCCATAAGTCATTTTTGCCCTAGAACCAGGGGTCTTGATGAGTCAGTGGTCTTGGAAAAGGTTCATAACAACCCCGCCCAATCATTCCTTAGATGTTATCTACTGTGCTGGAAAGCTCCAAAGAAATCATTAGATCCTCGACCTTTACAAGAAGGACATAGATTATCTGTTCTATTAGGCGTGTGTAAGGCAGGAGTGTGGGTCATAGCAAGAACAGAAGCAGGAAAAGGAACAAATAAGGCAGTTTTTCATGGGGTCCCTTTAGTTTCCCTGTTTCAAAAAGACAAATTAAAAAGAGAAAAAACAAGCAGAAGTTTAATAACATGTATACAGGATGAGACCCAGGAAAGCAATAAACACTCCCTCAAATGGCCCAAACCATCACTTTACCATCCTCAGCTAAAGACAAAAGAAAGATGTTGTGGGCTGGGGAGGCCAGTTATGGAGGATTATCAGGAAAAACACAGTAAACAAGGGTGAATTTGTTATGTAGATTTAAGTTGGGTACCCCTCCCCCCTTGGAATTTCTTGTGATTTAAGATTCATCTTTCTCTTGCTGGTCCAGAGAGGGGGGAAGACATTCTTACAAATGGTGATTTCCTTTATAAATGTAAATTTTCCTTACGAAAGGGTAAATTCTACTCTGTTTTCAGAGATTCTCCTGTGTGTGTAGCTTCTCAAAAATACTCAGCTCAAAATAATCCTTATGCAAAAGAGACATATTTTGGGGTGGCATATTTTGTTGCCTTCAACACTAATAAAAGTGGCTGAGGGTGAGGAAGGAACCAAGTAGGTGGATATGTAGATTAAGAGTTCTTATTCGGCACACTTTTTTATATTGTTTTTAATTTTGACCATCTTAAATGTATTACCTAAGCAAAACATCCAAATCTTGTGACATTCTTTTTTTTTTAATTAATTATTTATTTTTAAAGATTTTATTTATTTATTTGAGAGAGAGACAGAGCATGAGCTAAGGTGGGGGGGGTTAGGGATAGAGGGAGAGGGAGAAGCAGACTCCCTGCTGAGCGAGGAGTCCGACATGGGGACATGGGACTCGATCCCGCTCAACCATTCAACCGACTGAGCCACCCAGGCGCCCTTGTGATATTCTTAAATTACTAACAGCAAGGGACCCATTACCTAAGGTAGAAACCTACATAGGGGGAGGGTGAAGGGACAAAGTAGACATGAGTAGCAAGTTACCCAGTCTCCAGTCAATGAGCTACTTCTACAAGTTCAAATTGAGTAAAGAATAATTTAGCAAAAAAAAAAAAAAAAAGAAGAATTTAGCTACTTAATTTAATCATTCAACAATGTGTATTGTTTTTCTTTTATGCAATGGACAGGAATATCAAATGATACTGATTGTTTTTACCTCTGATGAATATATTAAAATAATGATTCTTATAAACAGCACATAGTTTCGTTAATAATATTATCACACTCTTTCTCAAGTTACAATATTCTGGGATAGAAAATAAAATAATCTCCATAGGAGGAGAACAGTGCTTGAAGAAAGTCGATTGCTCAGGGACACAAATGAAATACAAAATAAAGCTGAGTTTCCCTGGTTCTGTCAGAAGTAGATAGCATTGCTGGAGAAATTAAATTTGCACTGCTTCATGCCTTCTTCCAAAAAGTAGTGTTCTAATGGCCCAGGACCAGAAAAAGGAGATTCAGAGGCCATTGTCTCTTACTGTAACCAGAGAGAAATCATTTATTTTTCAAAGAAAGGCACAGAAGGAATAACACAATGTTAGTAATATCACCCAATAATTTGAAAAAAGAGAAAAGGCAGCGCTCAGATCAGTAAACACTCTAGTATTAAGAAGTATACAGAAGAGGGATGCTTGGGTGGCTCAGTTGGTTAAACGTCTGTCTTGGGCTCTGGTTGTGATCCAAAGATGCTGGGATCGAGTCCCACATGGGGCTCCCTGCTCAGTGGGGAGCCTGCTTCTCCCTCTGCCTCTGCCGCTCCCCCTGCTTGTGCTCTCTCTCTCTCTCTCTCTCTCTCTCTCTGACAAATAAATAAATAAAATCTTTAAAAATAAAAATATACAGAAGAGACAATTGTTCAAGTGAGTCAGAGATGGCGAAGAAAATAACCCTCAATCAGATACAAATGCTTAAATCATAGATAAAATTCGTTGTAGCATCTGGCTAATCAGAGGCAATCCAAAGTTTGTTGGTGGTGCCCAGGAAAACTCCTTCTGCGGCTTTATCTTTTCTGGCTAGTTTTTCTATAACTCAACACACTTCTTCCGGGGACTAAAAGCAAACACGTGGTCACTGCAGTCAACCCTGAGTATGTCAGGAGATGGGAAGGCTGCCAACAGCCCCAATCCCCAATGTATATCTTCCTGCCCATAAGCAGATTTCAAAATAACATTTCTCACTCCAGACTATCTAGCACATTCTGACAGTTCATGAAATGGTGTAATTGGATCTGTTCTTGGAGGGTGCTTTGAGAGTATATTTCTTGCAAAACTTCTGAGACCCTGCCTTCAGTGGAGAAACATCCAGAACATCAGACCATTAAAAACAAATAAACAAGACAGAACAAATAAAAAAGACCAGTCTTTCGAGCAATCTGCTGTGCCATAAGCACCTAAAGTTGTCTCCAGGGCCAGGAACTAAATGAGATGTTGCCCCACTCAGGGCAGGCAGCCAATTCACTTTCTCTGGATTCGAATCCTTTTCCAAATTGGGTGTGTGTGTATGTGTGTTTCAGCCATTGTCACCTGCACTTGGGAGGACAAATATTAAGAAGGAAGTTTGCCTAAAGACTGATATTACCTCAGGGTCTTTATTCACTTATAAATGAGTCCACACATTTCACCGATGGAGGTGGGGGGAGAGGGTAGGTGGGAGGAGAGGGGTGAGCTTTGCGGGTTTATTCTCACAGTTGAAAAAGTCATTTTGAAGAAAACGCTGATCCCTTAATTCTACAAGGTGCAATTAGTAGAGTTCATTTCCATCCTCCCCTATTGAATTATTCTAGCATTGGATGAATTTTAAAAATCATTGCAAGCATTAAAAAAATCTGACTTAGTGCAATTATGTTTTACTTTCATTTAAGAGGGTAGTTAGCAGCTTGGTCTTTTTTTTTTGTTTTTTGTTTTGTTTTGTTTTTAGAGTAAGCTCTATGCTCAGTGTGGGGGGTTTGAACTCATGACCCCGAGATCAAGAGTCGCATGCCAGTCAGGTGCCCCAAGCAGCTTGTTTTTAACAGATATTCTACTTTGGTGGAGGGGCAGCTTTATAATTCTTCTTTGCATAAAGATACATGTAAGGTGGGGCACCTGGCTGGCTCAGTCAGCAGAGTGTGACTCTTGACCTCATGGTCGTGAAAGAGCCCTGTAAGGTGGCATTCTTTTTATTATTGAAAAATGGAAAAGGTAAACATACTAATCCACTGATTTTAAAAAGCCATTTTAAAACAATTTTAAAGTTGTTTTAAAGCCATTCTGAAGCAAATGTATGGCATTTAAATGACTAGGTGAAGTGATTATATGGGATTTTTAATCTTATTTGTGATTTTTCTCTATTTTCCAAATTTTCTATGACATAACTTAAAAAAAATTTTTTTAAGCAAGTTTAGATGTGCCTGTAATTTAATAGTGATTGCTGCAAAGAACCACAGTCTCCCACGTCCACAAGCCTGTATCCTCAGAGGCGAACACTTTCTTGTTTTAAAAATGTAATTTAATTTTTTTTTAAAGATTTTATGTATTTGAGAGGGGGAGAGAGAGTGAGAGAGAGCATGAGAGCAGAGTAAGGGGCAGAGAAAGAAGCAGACTCCCCACTGAGCAGGGAGCCCGACGCGGGGCTCGATCCCAGGACTTCAGGATCATGACCTGAGCTGAAAGCAGATGCTTAACTGACTGAGCCACCCAGGCGCCCCAATCTCCAAATATTTTTTAGTTTTGTAGTTTCAGGGCCAAACTATCAATTTCTCTCTCTAAAAGGGGATTTACCTCGGGGCAACTGGGTTGCTCAGTCCTTAAGCGTCTGCCTTCATGTCCTGCTCGGTGGGAAGCCTGCTTCTCCCCCTGCCTCTCCCCCTGCTTGTGCTCCCTCTCTCACTGTGTCTCTCTCTCTGTCAAATAAATAAATAAATAAATAATCTTAAAAAAAAAAAAGAGGATTTACCTCTTTCATACAGGCATGCCTCGCTTCCCAGGATGGCCATTATCGAAATATAGTTACATTGTCATTTTGCCTACATCGATTAGGTATTTACATTATTATGGCTTTGTAAATCCTGCTGACCACTGAGCCATGTTTTACGTGTTATTGGGATACAGAAAAAGGATACTCTTTGTTTTACAATTTGAAGGAAAAAAAAATTTACACTGGCCACTCTGGAAATGTAGGTACCTCATCCACACTGTGTTACTCAAAGGCTGGGAATTCGAGAGAGATTTTGGCTGGCCATCCATCCAGCACATTGTTGGCACTCAGTAAGCAGCTGTAGAATGATTAAACACAGACCCTCAAGTGACAAGTTCAGTCTGTTCAAGACCTTGATTATTTGACTGAGGTACACTATGTGAACAAGCCATTTGAAGTCATCGAAATAGTCTTTGCTGACATTATCAGTATATCAAAGACCTTTTCTTGGTAATCACATTCATTGTTTCTCAAACTCATGTGGGCACCTTTCCCTCTCACCGGGGAACATACTTTGGTGTAAAAAAGCAGGCTTCTAATTTTCTATTACTGCTCATTTCTTCACACAAGATGCTGAAAACAAAAACAAAAACAAAGACAAAAGCAAAAACAAACCAAGATGTGATTACATGCAGAGCTTTCACTTTTCTTGCAACACACAAGGTCAGGTGGTTCGCTTCTTTCCCCCGTGGATTATTTTCTGGAAATACGGCAGGGTGTGCATTGGAGTCAAGTTGAACCTGCTCCAGGTACACCTCTCGTTTTGCCAGGCTGCATCGTGGCGCATCAAATAACCACGAGTGAACAAAACAGCTCTCCTCCTATAGCATGACTTCTCAGTTATAATCCAAACAATCTGCCATACAGCCCTTCCGTTTCAGATATGTGCGACATATTTGCTAAGCGCTGAGTCATACTTGGCACTTCAGTGATTCCACCTCACTGTAAAGCAAAATATCAACCTAGTGCGTGATATTATTTTTGCCAGTAGCAGAGCTGCTTTTCCTCCGAGCATAATATATAGCATCAATGTTGAGTTTGCTTTTACAAGCTTCCAGAAGTGATGTGATATATGTGTGTGTTGGCCACGAGGCCAACTTTGAATCGTGACTCTTTAGATTTTTCTCTTCTCAGTCTTTAGGTATAAAATAACTAACTCACATAATGGGAAGCATTATTTCATGCTTGTTTTGAATACATACAATACATTTACCATGGAGGTCACTCTGTTTGATTTGAAAATGACAGCATTTTCAATGTCTTCATCCCACTATTTAACAAAACTATATGTAATAGACTACACCCTGGGGGCTTTTAAACAGATCACAGGTCCGATAAAATCCAATCTTCAGATATTTTTCATTATACTCTTAATTCAAACTATTCTTTTTCAACTATTTGTCAGAAATCATGACTAGTAGATTCACTTTCCAAGCCTTTCCAGATTCACGGGCAAAATTAAACTGGAGGCTGTTGATTATGACCATTTTCATCACTGCTTTTCATTGAACCACTTGTGAGTCATTGACCCATATATGTGAATTGTGCATCTGACATAACCACACGACGGTAACCATGAAAAAATGCAAATTTAACCAATGTGCTCAATAGCCTGGAAACAACGTGAGATAATATTAGCCAAGGCTAAGAACACGGCTAACTTAATGTTAGCATCCGTGCAGCCACTAAAATGGTGCTTGCGGAATATGTTTAGCTTGGGAATATGTACACAACTTAAGAAACTGAGGGGAAGCATGCTTGCAGCCAAGGCTGAGGGGTAGAAGCGGGGCTGGGCCCACACCACTGGTTGGTGAGAGAATGAGCACATTATAAACACATTAAAAGGACCTGGACCCTTTGGCTACCTGCTCCTTGTGTTAAGGTTTGGAGTTTTCCATTGCTACATCTAACAGCCTCTCGCAGTGTTAACAATTGTCAAGTCAACGTGGTACCTGGACCACTGCTGGCAAGTTAACTTTTTGCAGGATCTGCTCACGGATCTTCCCTGCTCACCATGCCTCCATCCCCCGGCCACAATAAAAAGGCAATACTCATTAAAAAAAAAAAAAAAAAGACCTCTGTAAAAATGATAATCTTATATTTCAAATATGACAAAAATGGATGAATGAAATTGTTTCATTGCTTTTCCTTCTTTTTTTTTTTAGAGAAAGGGAGAGAGAGAGAGCACATGCGCATGGGGGGAGGGGCAGAAGGAGAGGGAGAGCGAGAATCTTTTTTTAATGTTATGTTAATCACCATACATTACATCATTAATTTTTGATGTAGTGTTCCATGATTCATTGTTTGTGCATAACACCCAGTGCTCCATGCAGACTGTGCCCTCTTTAATACCCATCACCAGGCTAACCCATCCCCCCACCCCCCTCCCCTCTAGAACCCTCAGTTTGTTTTTCAGAGTCCATCGTCTCTCATGGTTCGTCTCCCCCTCCGACTTACTCCCCTTCATTCTTCCCCTCCTGCTGTCTTCTTCTTTTTCTTTTTTCTTAACATATGTTGCATTATTTGTTTCAGAGGTACAGATCTGTGATGCAACAGTCTTACACAATTCACAGCGCTCACCATAGTACATACCCTCCCCAATGTCTATCACCCAGCCACCCCATCCCTCCCAGCCCCCACCATTCCAGCAACACTCAGTTTGTTTCCTGAGATTAAGAATTCCTCACATCAGTGAGGTCATATGATACATGTCTTTCTCTGATTGACTTATTTCACTCAGCATAACACCCTCCAGTTCCATCCACGTGGTTGCAAATGGCAAGATCTCATTCCTTTTGATGGCTGCATAATATTCCATTGTGTATATATACCGCATCTTCTTTATCCATTCATCTGTCGATGGACATCTTGGCTCTTTCCACAGTTTGGCTATTGTGGACATTGCTGCTATAAACATCGGGGTGCACGTACCCCTTCGGATCCCTACATTTGTATCTTTGGGGTAAATACCCAGTAGTGCAATTGCTGGATCATATGGTAGCTCTATTTTCAACTGTTTGAGGAAACTCCATACTGTTTTCCAGAATGCACCAGTTTGCATTCCCACCAACAGTGCAGGAGGGTTCCCCTTGGGAGAGAGAGAGAGAATCTTAAGTAGGCTCCATTGCCCAGCTCAGAGCCCAATCTCACAACCCTGAGATCCTGACCTGAGCCAAAATCAAGAGTCAGAGGCTTAACTGACTGAGCCACCCAGGCGCCCCTTGCTACTTTTTCTTCTGAAGCCAACGCACCATCCACAGACACACTGCCGTCCTGCCACCCTCTTGTTCTCTAGTGATCTTCAGGGGTCTACAATGCACACTTGAGAAGCATTGTACTACAGTGTTTTAATTTGTACTTTTCTCATTTTCCTTTTCTTCTTTTTTTCCCACCTAAGTTAAGGTAGATGATACAGATCATAAAAAGATGTTTAGGGAGACCGTTGAGAATGTTTAGGAAGGTCTTCTTTGAGGGAAAGGAGGAAATTAGTGGGCAGCATGTCAAGGTGAGACAGGGAACTGAAGGGCTCCCGTGAAAAAAAAAGCTGGCTTTTTCCCCTTTGCTCCTTTTCCTGCTTCTGTTCTTGCTAGGACCTGCACGCTTGCCTTACACATGTCTTAATGTATGTCCTCCTTATAAAGGTTGAGGATCTAATGATTTCTTTGGAGCCGTCCAGAACCATAGATAACATCTAAGGAGTGACCAGGCGTCAACACTGACTCCAAACACCTTGATGTCAAGACCTCTGGCTCCAGGGCATAAGTGATTTATGGAGGACACTTGAGCACTGATCCTTGTTCAACCAGTTCTAGATGCCTGAGAGGACACCTCCACCAGACCACGATGCCTGAGAAGACACATCCACCAGACCACCATCCTCAATAAAAACTCCAGGCCCCCAAGCAAAGATAAGACTCATTTTCCTTTTCCTGTCTGAGTCTCCCAGACACTCCATCTGTATCTGCTCTTTCTATATCTTCAATAAACTGCTCTCACTTCCTGCTGGCTCGTGCTTCATTTCCATCCTGCGAGAAGCCAAGGATCCTTTTGGCTGGTCCTGTGGGCATCCCCCTGGGTCCTCAGACCTGGCCTGCCTGCATCAAAGGGATTATGGAGCTGAGTTGCAGAAAGCAAGTTGGTAGCGTGCCCCCCATACCCTCCATTTCCCAGCCACAAGTGATAGCAGGACCTCAGAGTTAACTCAGTCCATCTCCTTCTTTTACAGATGAAGAACCCGAGTTTCAGTGGATTGTTTAAAGTCTTATGATAAATATGGTAGATTGTTACATGAATGGCCCCCGATGAATCACACCTCCTGGTATCCGGGTCCTAGTATAGTCTCTTCTCACATTTACTCTAGGTTTGACTGTGTGACTTGCTTTGACCAACTGGACGTCAGTAAATGTGACGCAAGCAGAGGCTTACTAAGCCCTTGTGCACTGGGGGCTTCCTCTCTTGGAACCTTGATACTCCTGTGCCAAATCATCTAGAGGCTACTTTTAGGCAACGAGCTTCAGCAATAGAAACAAGGCAAAAGGGCCCACAGCAGCCACCTAGATGAAAGCAAACAGGCTCATTAAGCGACCCACCTCGAAATAGCCATAGGCCTTAACTGGCCAATTACAATCAGGCACAGTTCCAACGATTACCAAAAAAGGGAAAATTCCGTAAGTCCCCATACTCCCTCACTCTGCCCTATGACTGTGGTCCCTCACCACCCCCTCGGGGCAGTCTCCCCTTTGTTGTCCTGTCTGCCACTCCCTTGCAGTGCATTCAACAAACTTCTATCTCTTTTGTTCTATCTGGGGGTGAATTCTTTCACCACCTGCACCACCAGCCCCCACCCAACTGGGACACTCCACATTCGGTGCACCCCCCACATTCGGACTGGAGCGGCCCACAAATCATCAGGCTGTGGAGAAGCCTGGAAGAAAGGCCACATGGAGGTGAGTCCGGGGCTCCAGTCCACAGCCTGCATCAAGGGCCCAACACGTAAATGAGGCCATCTTGGATATCACAGCCCCAGTTGCGCCTCCAGCAGCATGAGTAACTCAGGCCACACCAATAGAAGAACTGGTCAGCCAACCCACCGAATCAGGAGAGATAATAAATCGTTGTTGTCTTAATCCACTAAATTTTGGGTGATTTACTTCCTGCCAATAGGTAACTGATACGATGAGTCACTGGCATCGCAAAGACAAGCCCCAAAGCCACTTCAGAGAACATAAACTTCGAATTCAGACAAACTGTAATTTCTTTTAGCTTACTTAGCTATAAGACCTTGGGCAAGGTCCTGAAATTTTCTGAGCCTCAGTGTTTTCTTCCATAAAATGGGATTAATTATAGCTATTACATGGCTTGTCTTGAGCATCAAAAGAGTTCACCAGCTCCCATGTGTACGGGAGGGAAAAAAAACACCTCAGAGATGAGTAACTCAAAGGGGTAGTTAGAACATGGGCTTTATATAGCATCTTAACAAAGAACAATAAATTTGTAGAGAAGTGACAAGACAAAGGAAAAGAGTTGTCAACTTTAGAGGGCAGCAAACTGTGGGAAGATAAATAAATAGGAGAAACTAATGAAACATAATGGTTTTTTCTAGCAGGTTTGTTATGGAAATTCCTCTCAGTGCAGTCTCTGGACCGATAAGAGTCTTCTTTGCAGGTGATTAAGAGTCAGAGCCTGCTTTTAGGCAAATGGCGGGGGGGGGGGGCAGAGAGCCTGTTTTTGGCACCTGCTATTTCTCGTTTGTCTTCCAACTCAAAATAATCCTTATGCCAAAGTGGTATTTTTTCAGGAAGGCATATTCTGGTCCCCTATACATGTACTGCTTAGAACAGTGCCTGGCACCTGGTAAGTATCTGATTCATATCTGTGAGTCTTAGTATTAGAGTATTTGTATTGGTAATCACCCCTGGAAGGTACATGGCACACAAATAAGTACTCGATAAATACATGGTGGCTATCAGAACTTGTCTTCTGAACTTTTGTGGTTCTTTCTTTCTTTCTTTCTGTCTTTCTTTCCTTTCTTTTATAGTCTTATTTTTAAGTAGGCTCCATGCCCAACGTGGGGCTTGAACTCACAACCCTGAGATCAAAAGTCGAGTGCTCTACCGACTGAGCCAGTCAGGCACCACCCCACCTTTCCTGTCTCTATCTGTCCTGCAGCTGTTTTTATGTTGCCATTATTTATATACATCCTCTACATGCCAGATTATAAACTTTTTCAGGGTGTAGGCCCTCCATATTGATGTGTTAAGTGACTACATGTTTGTAAAACATTTCAGTTTCTGTGGTGAGAGACTACTAGACGGTGAGCAAATATTATCTTTAACAGCAACCTTCCCTATAAGAGAGAATACAGTAGGTGCTGGCCTTCTCTGAATGCGGTACAAGCCACGGTACTTAGCTAAGTAGATGTCCAACCCACAGATTTCTTCCTTCCTCAGAGACTTAGAAACTTATTAAATAATTGTTTCCGTTTCTGGCGTGGAGCCATATCCTATTTATAGTTTGATGCTTTGTATATTTCTCTGTCTAATCCAATTTATATAAGAAATATTTCAAATATGGGGGCGCCTGGCCGGCTCAGTCGGTAGAGTATGATGACTCTTGATCTCGGGGTTGTGATTTCAAGCCCCACGTTGGGCGGAGAGATTACTTAAAAAAAAAAAATCTTAAAAAAAAGGGGGGGGATCGCTTTGAATATGCACAGGCAAACATTCCTCTTTTCTCCAAAAAATTTATATTAACATACTAATGAAGAAAAGTCCAAAAACAATAGAATTTCAAATCAGAACTGACGTTGTATGTCATGCTGTTTTGCTTTTAACGCAACAAGATGTTTGGTGTTTTCAATAAATGCAGACTGCATAGTGACAACAGATGTAATAAACACAGAAAATCCAAAGATCCATTTTGTCACCGTGAGTTTAAGATTGTAAACAAATTAAAAGAATGTTGTATCTGGCTCCTGAGAAGGCAATAGTAACACGTCGCTTATTAGGATAAAGAATTTCATTCCTACCCAAAGGAAAAATGAAATTAAAACTCCAATACAATGACAACATTCACATCAAATGGATTCTACACTTTATGCCAATGCCTGTATAAATGTACACACAGCTATAATATAACCACAACCCGGACAGCAGTTGCAAGATTGGGGAGTCAAGAGTCTGGAAAGAATTATAGAAACCCATCCAAAATAAAGGTTGCTCCACAGGCTCACCTACAGAAAGATGGCTTAATTTAACAATACAGCAATGAAAAACAAACAGACAGGGCCCCTGCCCTAGAGGGATTAGAGGCTGAAAAATGTAAGGAGAGCTGTCTCACGTGTTATTAATAAACCATGTCAGAAAATTAAACGAAACCATCTACCATTGTAAAAGATCACCTCCTACATAGCAGTAGCTTATGATGTAAGACTGTTTTTTATTAACCTACATAAAAGGTTTATATTTTCTATTAGATACACTCCTACTTTTTCATTTTTATGAGATTTGATGATGTTGCTTCACATTGTTTGTACAGTATACGTTGCTGTTCAATTTCCTTCTTGTGTGTGAGTTGTTTTTGTTTTTTTTTTTTAAATAGAAGAAGTAAATTTTTGCATATAAAGATTATGACCTCTGTTTCTCACCCAGTTATGGCACATAGATTCTCGGATGGGCCTCCATGATCCCCATATCCTGTGGATGCCCCTGCCCTTAAGAGTGGGTGGGATTTGGGGTGCTTGGGTGGCTCATTCTGTTAAGCGTCTGCTCAGGTCAGGATACCAGGGTCCTGAGATCAAGTCCCACATCAGGCCCCGAATCAGGCCCCTTGCTCAGCGGGGAGCCTGCTTCTCCCTCTCTCTGCCACTCTCCCTGCTTGTGCTCTCTCTCTCTCTCTCTCTCTCTCTCAAATAAATAAATAAAATCTTAAAAAAAGGTAAAAAGAGTGGGTGGGACCTGTGATCAGCTTCTGAACTAATAGATTATGGCAAACATGATGGGATGCCACTCCTGTGGTTACATTACGTTATATAACTCCATCTTGCTAGCCAACTCTCTACACCAAGAGTCCTTCTCACCCATTGCTGGCTTTCAAGAAGCAAGCTGCCATGAGTCCTACCATCCCAAGGAATTAAATGTTGCAACACCGTGTGAGTGTGGAAAGGAATGCTTCCATAGTCAAGCCTCTAATTAAGACCCTTGTCAACACCTTGACTGCAGCTTGTAAGACCCTGCACAGAGGACCCACCTAAGCCTTGCCCAGACTTCTGACCCACAGAAACCATGAGATAATAAACGTCTATCATTTTAAGCCACAAAGTTTGTGGTAATGATATTATGGAGCAGTAAATAACACACCTACCTAATCCCCGTCTCCTCCCACTCCAAGTAGAAGAACCACCAGGAATTTGGTATATGTCCTTGTTCCCATGTTTAAATGACTTTCCTACATACATGTTTACTGATGTCAATCTATGCTATTTGCTATAGACTGAAGGTTTGTGTCTCCCCCTCCAACCCAAATCCATATGTTAAATCCTAATCCCCAATGTGATGGTAATAGGAGGTGGGGCCTTTCGTAGGTGATGAGGTCATGAGGGCAAAGCCCTCATTAATGGGATCAGTGCCCCTTTTCTCATTAAAAGAGACCTGGGAGAGGGGCTCAAATGGTTAGGCTTCTGCCTTCGGCTCAGGTCATGATCCTGGGTCCTGGGATAGAGCCCCGCATCGGGCTCCCTGCTCGGCCGGGAGCCTGCTTCTCCCCCTCCCTCTGCCTCTCCCCCAGCTCGTGCTCTCTCTCTCTCTCTCTCTCTCTCTCTCTCTCTCTGTATCTCCATGTTTCGAATAAATAAATTTAAAAATCTTAAAAAAAGAGAGAGAGACCTGGGAGAGGTCCCTTATCCCTTCCACTAAGTGAAGACACAGCTAGAAAACATCCATAAACCCGAAAATGTGTTCTCACCAGACAGACAAATCTACCGGTACATTGATCTTGGATTTACCAGCCTTCCGAACTGTGAGAAATAAATCTGTCTTGTTTATAAGCTACCCAGCCTATAGTATTCTCTTATAGCAGCCCGAATGGACTAAGACACGATTGTTTCATGAATTTATAGATTTACATAAATGGTATCACACTGTACATATTGTACAACTGGCATTTTTCTCTCAAAATTATGTTTTTGAGATACACCTATATGCTTCATTGTACAGTACACTATATTTGTTTATCCATTCCATTATTGATGGACATTTAATTGGTGTATGAATCTCCTCTCAACTTTGCATTCAGTGATGTCAGTACCTAGAAATCAGCCACGGTTTATTTACACCAGAGAAATTGGCCAATGCTAGGAAACAGGACTTTTTATTTCCCCAGAGAGCCAGTGGTCATATCTTTATCAGCACACCACTGCATATCCTCGTGTTTGCGGGAAGAGTTTCTATAGGTTATAGTCCTAGAAGTCAAATTCGTAAATCTTAGGAGATTGACATTTTAAATTTTACTATATGTTGTTGAAGTGTCCCGGAATATGTTTGTACCATTTTTTTCTTCCCACCCCCAGGGCGAAAGTTCATTTTTTCCCAAATTCTCATCAACACTTGGTATTTATTTTTGTCAAACTGATGGGCTTGATTTTTGTTTGTTGTTAGCAGCCCCATTGGGATATAACTGAAATATAATAGATTACATATATTTTGTATACAAATTGACAAGTTTTAATATGAATATGCACCATGAAACATCAGTATATCATGACAAGCAATAATCACCAAATTTATCAACCCTGAAAGTTTCCTTGTGCTCCTTTGTTATCCGCCTTTCTGTCTCCCTGTCCCAAGCTGCAGCCAATCATTGATCTGCTTGATATCACTATTAATTACCTTGCATTTTCTAGAATTTATATAAATGAGATTATATAGTATGTGCTTTTTTTTTTTTTTGGTCTAGCTTCTTTCACTCAGCATAGTAATTATAAGTCTTATTCATGTTGTTGGTTTCTCATTTATTTTTATTGCTAACTAGTATTCCATTGTATGGATATACTATGATTTCTTTAGCTGTATATGTATTCATGGGTAATTGGGTTGTTACTAGTTTTTGGCTTTTAGAATAAAGCTTCTATGTACAAGTCTTTATGTGGACATAACTTTTGTTTCCCTTGGGTAAATGCCTAAAAATGGTGTTACTGAGTCATACAGTAGACGTAGATTTAATTTTGTAAGAAACTGCCAAACTGTTTTCCAAAGTATAATTCAACACTCCCCCCAGCAGTGTATGAGAACTGCAGGTGTTCCTTATCCTTGTTAACAATTAATATCGTCAAATTTTCTTTTTTTCTTTTTCTTTCTTTTGCATTTTAGACATTCTAATATGTGTATAGTGATATCTTGTTATGATTTATTTGCACTTCTCTCATGACTACTGATTCTATACATCTTTTCATGTCTTTCTTTGCCATCTGTATATTTTTTGATGAAGTATCTGTTCAAACCTTTTGCCTATTCTTCTATTGAGTTGTCTCCTTATTCTGGAGTTTGAGAATGCTACTATATTCAGAATACAAGTCCTTTTTGAATGTGTGATTTCCAAATACTTTCTCCCAGTCTATGGTTGTCTTTTCATTCTTGTAACAGTATCTTTTGAAGAATAGAAGTTCTTAATTTTGGTGAAATATAACATATCAATTCTTCTTGTTGTTTGGCTTGTGCTTTTGGTGCTGTATCTAAGAAATTTTTCCCTAATCCAAGCTCACAAATATTTTCTCCTATTTATCTTCCAGGGGTAAAAAAATATTAGATAGAAGACAGTGGAGGAACATCTTTAAAAGTACTGGAATATTATGTCCAGTGAGAATACCTGTTAAAAACTAAGGCAAAATAAAGACTTTTTTGAACATACAAAACCTGAAAGAATTTATCACCAGCAGGTCTGCACTACAAAAAATGTTAAAGTCCTTCAAGCCAAAGGGAAATGATAGTGGATGGAAACTTGGATCTATATAAAAGGATGAAGAACACTATAGATGATATATATATTGGTGGGAGTGTATTAGTTTTCCATTGCTGCTGTAACAAATGATCACAAATTTAGCAGCTTAAAACAACAGAAATGTATTGTTTTACAGCTTCCATATAACAGAAGTCTGACACATGTCTCACTGAGCTAAAATCAGGGTATTGGCAGGGTCGTGTTCTTTCTGGAGGCTCTGGGGAAAAAATCAGTGTCCTTGCTGACTGTCAGTGTGGGGTTATCTTTAGCTCTTAGAGTTCTCTGATACTTGCACATAGCCCCGTATATCTCAGAATTCTTCTCATGCTACCATTTGTCCAATTCACTCTTTTGCTTCCCTCTTCCATTTGTAAGACTCATGTGATTAGATTGAGCCTAATTAGTAATCCAGGATAATTTCTTCACCTCACAGTCCTTATCCTTAATCATATTTGCAAAGTCCCTTTTGAAATGTAAGGTAACATATTCATAGGTTCTGGGTATTAGGACACGGCCGTCTTTGGGGGGGCCATTATTCCACCTATCATGCTGGTAAACATGAAAGACTGTTCTCTTTTTTTATTTAAATAACTTTAAAGATAATTGACCATTTAAAGCAAAAGTGAAAACAGCATGCTGTGGGCTTTATAACACGTAAATGTAAGATAGATGACAACAATAACACAGAGGCCTGTAGGGGAGAAATAGGGGTGTAAAGTAAGGGTCTAATACTATATGCAAAGTGGTTTACTGAGGGTAAGGGAGACAGTGATAAGTTAAATGAGGTTTCCAATTTTAGCTAATATCCCCTTGTATATATGAATGAAAACTTCTTAGGTTCCTATCAGTGAAAGAATTTGTAAAGTCAGAGCATGTGCATATTTAACTTCACTAGAAATTGCCAAGGTGGTTGTACTCATTCACAGTTTTATTAGTAATGGATGAGAATGCCTATTTTATCATGACCTTTCTTGGTGTTGTCAGACTGTGTAACTTTCATCAACTTCATGGCTATAAATATAACATTGTATTTTGTTTTACATATTAAGCATCTTTTTATACCCTTTCATATGTTTATTGATCATTCAGGTTTCTCATCTATGAAAAGCCTATTGCTCTTTTTGACTTTTATTTTCCTTGGGTTTAGAGGAATTCTTTATGTATCTGTATACTGATCCTCAGTCAGTTATATAGATGGTAAATAACTTAGTCTTTGACTTCTTTTTTTCATTTTGTTTATGAGCCTTTTTTAAATAGATTTTTAAAATTTTAATGGGTCAAATTTACTGATCTTTTCTTTGATGGTTTGTATTTATTTTATGTCTTGCTGAAGAAACTCTACATATTCTTTTGAAAGTTTAAAAGTTTTTCTTCTCACATTTAACCCTTTAATTCACCTGGAACTCCCTTGTTTAAGTATCAAACAGATTTTTATTTCCGTTTGTTCCAGGCACCCCAGGATCAGGCCAGCCTTTCACTGTTGATTTCTTTTTTTTTCTTTTTGATTTTTTTAAGTAGGCTCAACACTGTGCAGCCCCACACAGGGCTTGAACTCATGACCCTGAGATCAAGACCTGAGCTAAGATCAAGAGTCAGATGCTTAACCAAATGAGCCACCCAAGCACCCCTTACTGTTGATTTTTATTTTTTTTAAATATTTTATTTATTTGAGAGAGAACACAAGAGAAAGAGAACATGAGCAGGACAGAGGGAGAGGGAGAAGCAGACTCCCCACTGAGGAAGGAGCCCAATGTGGGGCTCAATCCCAGGACCTTGGGATCATGACCTGAGCAGAAGCCACACACTTAACCAACTGAGCCACCCAGGTGCCCCCTTACTGTTGATTTTTAAAATTTTTAAAAATTTAAAAATTTTTTAAATTTCCATAATTGTTCCGGTCTGTTTCTAAAATTTTCACTATGTTCAATCAATCTATCTATGTTCTATTACTACACTGGTTTATTTTACTATAGCTTTGTAATAAGCCTTAATATTTGGTAGGGCAAATAAGGAAGAATCTTCCTTATTCTTCAGGAGATTTGGGCATATTAAATAAAATTTCTTCTTATTGCAGATGGGATGATTTATCCTCTTTATTGTAACTTTTTTAAAATTGTAAATGAGCACTAACTTGCTTAGAAAGCAACAATCAGTCCTCACGACACTTAGAACAAATATCTAGGGGCCACCTGTGTGGCTCAGTTGGTTAAGTTGTTGCCTTTGGCTCAGGTCATCTCAGGGTCCTGGGATCCAACCCTGTGTTGGGCTCCTGCTCAGCAGGGAGTCTGCTTCTCCCTCTCCTTCTGCCCCTCCCTCCCCACCCCTAACCCCCGCTTGTGCTCTCATTCTCTCTCTCTCAAATAAATAAATAAAATCTTAAAAAAAAAAAAAGGAAAAGCATCTAAATCTCTCATCCTGACCCACAAAGCCCTCTGTGATCTGTCACTGGTAACTTCCACCTTCTACTTCTATTTGTTCATATGAGTTTTAGAATTGGATTGTCAAGTTCCAAGAAAATTCATGTTTAGTTTGTGTTTGGAATTGCATACCATTTGTAGACCTCATCTATTCTGTAATGCCATAGATTGTGAGACACATCATTATTTTATGTGCTACTAGGAAAGAAAAATTGCTGCCATTAAACTATGACATAATCTTTTCTTATCACTTAGGATTTTTTATTTTATACTTATTGAAAAAGGTCTTTTCAACTTATTTAGATATATATTATTATCATACTTTTTCCTGTGTGTCCATTAAAATGAAAATATAAGTGAAATGAATTGCTTGAAATATCCCTAAAACTTCTTGACATTTAGAGCCTGACTTCTCTGAATCACTTTAAAATTTCAATATCTGTGTTTTTCCACATAATAATAGCCTCAGTGCCAAGAAGGACATTGGTAATGCAGCATTTCTTATAAGAATAGTCCATCTGCTGCTGTCTCTGAAATGTTCCCAGCCACAGTACCAAAACATAATTCAGCTTCACCTACTTGTGAGTTTCTTCTTTTCTTAGGTCCATGACTGTTCTTTGCAAGAAAATATGCAATTTCAGTCATTCTTCTAATAAAAGAGATTTGCTTTCTGCACACACAATAAATTTTCATTTTAATGTTAAATCATAACATTACCATTTTAAACAGCCATTAAACTCAACATATGTAGTCCAAAAATGCACATAACTAAATTGCAGTGACAAGAATATGAACAACTATGAGCAAAAGTTTACCCATGCTCAAGCAATGACAGCTATATCACAATCCATTCTAGGGGACAAGATATAAGAAACCATTCGTTGTAAGACATGTCCCAATCTTAGAGATACTTTTAAAAAATATGTTTATAATTGACAAACAATGGTATTTGTAGTAGAATTGTTATCTTAAAAAATGGGAGTTATAGAAATTCTTGAATATCATAAGTAAAGATTTAACATGAGTTTCCTTTTTGTCTTTTAATAATGTTTAGTATCTTTTTCTTATAATTTTTTCTATTATAAATGCTATATTTTACAACTGCATTTTATAATTGATTATTGGGTTTAAGAGTATTACCATTGTTTTATACATCACTCTTGTATTCAGCAATGCTGCTAAACTTTCTTACTAATTCTATCAATTTCCTTAGATTTTATATCTAGACAAATCACGTTGCCTACTAACAACAGCACTATGTCTTTCCTTTGGCAATCTATGCTTCGTAATTACTTTCCCTTTCTTATTTCATTGGTTAGGACACTGTTAAAAAATAAAATTCTACCGAGTAAATTTGAAGATCTGATTGGCTTTATTAAGCGATTCAGGAATAGGGATGCTCCCAGGAGTTGTACAAAATAGGTTTTTATTGGAAGGAGCTTGGGGCAAGAAGTTATTAGCAAAAGAAAATAAAGGATGCTTCAAGCCAAGATGTCTTCCTGGGGGGGGGGGGAGAAACAGGAGGGCTTTTATCATGCAGATGATCTCCCTAGTACTAATCAGGAAATTTCAGATTGACTATTACAAGGTCACATTCCTGGGAGAGGTTGAAACTGTAATTAAGTCTTGGTTTGCTGTCGTGGGGGGGCGGGTGGCAAAAGACTCCAATTTGGGTTTGTTTTTTCTTTTTTAACAACATTAATACAATTTGGGATAGATATGGTTATAGTAGGCATGTTTAAAAAGTTAATGTTTCTTAAATTTTACCATTAAACAGGAAGTTTGCTCCAGGTATTTTCAAGTTAAAGCCATTCCCTTATATTCTCAATTTGCTGTAAATTTAAATTCTCAATTAGTGTTGAATTTAATCAGGTGCCTTTTCTGTCTACTAACATAAACATATAGTTATTGTAATTCACTCTTTTAATGTGGTGAAGGCTGTTGATAAAATTTTCCGATTTAAAAAAATCATTACATTCCTGACATTAACCTTACCTAATCATAATGTATTATTTTTTTATGCGAAGTTGTAGTTAAATTGCCATTATTTTATTTAGAATTTTTAAATTCACAATGAGGTATAAGATTAGTCTGTAATTTTTCTTAAACCTCACAAATTAGATTAGGTAACTCTCTTTCTATTCTCTGATACAGCTTCCATAAAATGAATTTTAGGGGATTTCATAAAACTATCTTATCCTGGGACTTTGGTGGAGACAGATATATTTTATTACCAATTAAATTACTGTTCATGGTTAGTAGTCTGCTTGTTTTCTTTTCTTTTTTTTTCAGATTTATTTATCTAAGAGAGAGAGAAAGACAGAGCTGGAGGTCGGGGAGAGGGGCAGAAGGAGAGGGAGAGTCCCAAGCAGACTCTGCATTGAGCGCAGAGCATGAGGCAGGACTAGATCTCGTGACCCTGAGATCACAACCTGAGCACCACGAGTTGGAGGCTTAACTGACTGTGCCATCTAGACATCCCAGTTTGCTTATTTTGTATTTCTTCTTGAATCAACTTTAGACATATACATAGCCATTTTTTATCACTCATTTTCTTAACCCATTTTATATGTTTTTAATTTCCCATTTTATATGTTCTTTGACTTATTGACAAAAATTTGTTAACAGTATTAACTTATTATTTAAACATTTCTACAGTAACTTAATAATCACTTATTCTTTTTTAAATTAATTTTTATTCTTAATTTTCTTTCACTCATTTTTTTCTTGACCTGTTTTGCTTGATTTTTCTTTTTTTAATTTGTAAAGAAAAATTTCCATAAGTATTTTGTATAAAAATATTGTCTGTTTTTCCCTAGAATTAATTTTGCTATTTTCAATATCTTTATTGTTATTTTCTAATTTAAAAAGTAATACCTGCTCTACATTTTAAAATTTCAAAAGTGACTGATGTGTTGAATGTAGCAAGTGATCTATTTGCTTATTTATTATGAGCTTTAAAATATGACCTTACAGGGCACCTGGTGGAGAGTGCTACTCTTGATCTCAGGGTTGTAAGTTCAAGCCCCATGTTGAGTGTAAAGATTACTTAAAAAAACTTTTTTAAATAAAATATGATCTTATAGTACATACTTTCTTACTACTTGCTATTATCTTGTACGATATATATATTTTTTCAAACAAAGATATTTTACTTAGAGCCAGGAAATTATTAACCTTAATGATAGCAATTTAAACCTAAACAGAATTAATGAATTTGTTAACTGTTATTTTGGCTACAGACATGAACCTCCTATCGGTCATATAGACTACATTCAAGATGAATCTTGCATGTAAAAATTTAACTCTGTTGTTTTAACTTGCAGGCTTGTATATGAACATAAAAACCATCTTTTTTCTTGGATCGGCTTAATAACAGCTCACATTTCATCCTTAAATATATTGGTTTTGAATTTCATCAATTTTTCAAAAATATCCTTTATTGGAATTGCAAGAGTTATTAACATCTTCTTTTTAAAAATTTTATTTATATATTTGTCAGAGAAAGAGAGAGAGCACAAGCAGGGGGAGCAGCAGACAGAGGGAGAAGCAGGCTCCCCACTGAGGAAGGAGCCCAGCATGGGACTGGACCCCAGGACCCTGGGATCATGACCTGAGCTGAAGGCAGACGCTTAACCGACTGAGCCACCCAGGTGTCCTGAATTTCATCAATTTTGCTTTAAATGTGGCTCCTTTTCTTTTTTCTTTAAACTTCAAAATATTTGGATTTCTTTTTTGGTTTTAGGTCCCCCAGTATATTCTCCATGTACATCTGTCCTACCTTCTCCAGAGCAAGGATTTCGGATCCTCCTATTTATGAGTCTTAAGCATCCAACATAATGCCTGGACCCTGATGGACAATGACATTATTGATAGCCACCATCCATTACACATGTGTCCTATTCTAGGCATTGTGCCAAACACTTTGTGTGCACTCTCAAAATTTGTTGAGCCAATAATTACTTTTTAAAAAGCAAGGTCTCTTAAATCAAAATTGCAATGAGATACCACCTCACTCTTGTTAGAATGGCAATCATCCTGAAGACAAGAGATAACAGGTTGGCAAGGACGTGGAGAAAAGGGAACCCTTGTGCACCACGGTGGGAATATAAGTTGGTGCATCCACTAGGGAAAATAGTATGGAGGTTCCTCAAAAAATTAAAAATATGGATAAAAATATGATCCAGCAATTCCACTTCTGGGTATTTATCCAAAATAATCAAAAAACTAGGATCTCGAAAAAGTATCTGCACACTTGCGTTCATAACAACACTGTTCACAACAGCTAGGAGGTGGAAGCGACCCAAGTGTCCATTGACAAATGGATAAACAAAATGTGGTATATACATACAATACACCACAGATTATTTTCACTTCCTTTAAATTTTGATTTTATGTTCCTTAAAATTTAACAGAATATGGAACATATTAAACAGTTTTTCTTTTAGACCTTTTAAAGGGGAAAGTATACCTCTTTACTCTTATTTTTAGTCAGTAAGACATAACAGTTTGTCTTCCTAAATGGTTTGCTTCTAGACAAGGCAAAATATGGATGCTTCAAAATTCAATGTTCACTTTCAAATAGTGGTGAGATAAAGATGAGTGGATAAGATCATATAAAATCTTCAAGTATCTTGTATGGTGATTTTTCTTCCTCCCCCCCCTTTTTTTTGTAGACTCCACACCCAATGTGGGGTTTGAACTCATGACCTTGAAAGCAAGAGTCACATGATCTACCAACTGAGCCAGCCAGGCACCCCTGGTGATTTATTTTTATTGAGGTATAATTGATTCATAACCATATATGATTTTCTGATGTACAACATAATGATGAGATATTTGTATGTATTGCAAAATGACCACCACAGTTGGTCTAGTTAACATCCAGGGTGATATTTTAAAAAATAAAATCTAATAAACGAGTTGACCTAGAATGTGTGAGCTATGTTGAGCAAATCAAAACGTGTTCTTCTACCAGGACTTCAATTGCACTGAGTTTATATTAACCTCTCCCCATTGATTACAAAAAAAATTCTTGTTTTCTCCTTCCCTCAAAGAACTATTTATTTATTTATTTATTTATTTATTTGAAAGAGAGAGAGCAGGGCGAGGAGCAGAGGGAGAGGGACAAGCCGGCTCCATGCTGAGTGCAGAGCCCGACGTGGGCCTTGATCTCATAACCCTGAGATCACAGCCTGAGCTGAAACCAAGAGTCAGATGCTTAACCAACTGAGCTGCCCAGGCAGCCCCCTCAATGAGCTTTTCTAAATCATTTTTCTCTTTCTGTCTTAAGGGTCTCTGTAGCTAAACTTTTCTGAACAGTATTAACTCTAGTGTGAGAGAGAAAGGAACAAATTCATATGGTATTGTAGGAGGTCGACTAATGTTCACCCAAGAATATCAAGTCCTGATCCCTGAAATTGGTAAATGTTACCTAATTTGGAAAAAGAATCTTTGTAGCTGTGATTATATTAAGAATCTTGAAATGAGGCAATAACCCTGGATTATCCGGGGGGACCCTAAATGCCATCATGTATGTGTCCTTATAAGTGAGAACCAATGGGAAGTGACTCAGATACGGAGGAGAAGGTGATGTGAAAATGAAGACAAGGGTTGGGGTGATGTGACCCCAAGCCCAGGAAGGCCGGCAACCACCAGGAGCGAGAAGAAGCAAGAAATAGATTCTTCCCTGGAGCCTCCCAAGGGAGCACAGCCTTGCCAGATTTCAGACTTCGAGTCTCAAAAACTGTGAGAGAACAAATTTCTGTTGTTGATGCCACCAGGTTTATTACAGCAGTCTGGAAAAACTCATAAAGTTATTGTCGGGGAGCAAGAATATTCTGTCCCCTTTGAGGTCCTTCTAGCTGGACTAAGAATCAAACTGATATGAGACAGATAAGCAGGAGAAAATCAAATTTAATAGCATATGTGCAGGGGACCCACACAGACATGAAAATTCCAAAGATAGTCAGGCAAAATGAGATATATAGGTCATCCTAAATCAAGGAGAAGGGTATAGGGGTCTGGGTCTTCAAAGGGAAAGAAAAATGAAAAGGAGTAAATGGTGAACAAATGTTGCCTGGGCCATTTATTATTTTTTTAATAAAGATTTTATTTATTTATTTGAGAGAGAGAGAAAGTGAGAGAGAGCATGAGAGGGGAGAGGGTCAGAGGGAGAAGCAGCCTCCCCACTGAGCAGGGGGCCCGATGCGGGACTCAATCCCGGGACTCCGGGATCATGACCTGAGCCGAAGGCAGTCGCTTAACCAACTGAGCCACCCAGGTGCCCTGGCTGGGCCATTTAAAAACAATGGAACAAAGAGAGGACTTTGCTCAAACAGGCCTTGCTAGGTTTGTCCCTGTCCACCATACCTAGTTCGTATCATAATGTAGTTGTCTAGGATGATAGCTCTCTTTTGGAGCAGGTCCTCTATCTAATTTTTTTGAGGCAGTTGAAAGGGAGGCAAAGAGCTTTTCCTGAATCTCCTGGGTTTTGACTGATTTTTAACTCAAAATAGTCTGCATGCCAGAGTGGCTTATCTTGGGGTGACTGTCATTAGCCCCTACAGTATATTCATATGTAACCCTCATTACTTTCAATGTTCACCAAAATTGACTACAAATGAGCAGTCAATATGGAAAGATAATCTATAACATAATTTACAAAACATCTGTGTGGCTGGGGTGGGGGTGGTGGGAATCTAGTGGGAAGTCATAATCAGAACATCAAAATTCAAAGCATTAGGTATTAAATGCATTTCCCCTGGTTTCACAGAAGTTCCTCTAACACAGTCTGAAAGCACGGTAGCTGTGCTCAGAAGAAAGTTCTATGAGGAAAACACACTTTGGCTTTGAATCCACTGGGATCCACAAACAAAAGACATGGATGAGTAGCCAGGATGGTGTGACAGACTCCAGTGTTACTGTTATCAGCAGAATTTCTGATGCCAGGTGTCAGCCTTGGCCAGGTCCTCAGATTGCAAGCTACATGCATGTTCTCAGGGCCTGTGGACCTAGCTTTCAGTCCTGAAGTATGGAGTCCATTAAAGCTGGCCCACGTGGTCTCTGGCTTCACATCACTGTTCTGCAATAGGACCCCCAACTTAAGCAAGAACCATACCCCTTCACAGATAATGGCCTTAGGCGATCAGAGATGAATGAGGCCTAGAGTTGCCAGATTTAGCAAATAAACATACAGAACACCCAGTTAAATTTGGACTTCAGAGAAACAATAATTTTTTAGTGTATGTCTAGTGCAATATTTGAAACATATTTATACTAAAAAAAATATTTATCTGAAATTCAAATTGAACAGGATGTTCCAATATGAAGCTTAGCAACCCTAATCAGGAACAACCTCCGCTCTCACAGACCTTACACTCTGGATGGGGGATAAAATAAGTGTGCTGACTACTGAGTCTTGAGAAAGGTATCATCAAACAGTAAAGGCCCGCTGAGGAAGGAAGTGATTCTGCCTGGTGCCGGAAATGAGCCACTGCGGAATCTATTCAGGATTGTAGTGATTAAGGAGGTGGCATAGTCTTTTTGCTACAGAAGGAGTCTCAGAAGTGAGAGTACTACTCCATAGGAAGAGGAAAATGAGCAAGGAGTGAACTGGAGCAACAAATCACTTTCCCGCTGTGGTGAGAATCCTTATAGAGAAAAGGAGCAGGTTGGGGAGGCTGGTACTCCTCTGGGCCAGGAAGTGAAAGCAGTCATGGGTTAGTGCTAACTCGCGGACTGTCAGCAAAGGCCTTCCGAGGGGATCATTACTTCTCCCCAGTACTGATGGGGGTAGGCAGAAAGCCATCAGAGATCTTGCACCTCAGTTTCCACCTTGTATGGTAATTTTGCCTTGGAGAGCAAGAACCTTGCGTGGGTTATATGTGTGGGAGTTGGAGGTGGGCAGGGTTGGGAGGGGTGTGCCTAGATGCTGCCATCTTTAAACAGGGACCCTAGAGCCCTTCATCTGAGTCCCCGCCCTTGTGAAATAACTGAGGGCAACGGTGCACAAGACTTAAAGTCGGCCGTGCATGTGTGCGCAACCGACGGAGTATGAGAACAAAGGCTCCTGGTCCAGTGTGATCAGAAAACTATGTGTTGTTACCTTAATTCCTTAGATCACAAAAAATACATTTATTTGGAGACAAGTTAGTAAACTGTAACTATTTACTGAGAATGGAAAATTGTGTAATGGAGATTCCTTCATCAGAAAAAGCAGAGCTTGGGCGCCTGGGTGGCTCAGTGGTTAAGCGTCTGCCTTCGGCTCAGATCATGATCCCAGGGTCCTGGGATCGAGCCCCACATCGGGCTCCCTGCTCCGCGGGAAGCCTGCTTCTCCCTCTCCCTCTCCCCCTGCTTGTGTTCCCTTTCTCGCTGTCTCTCTCTGTCAAATAAATAGATAAAATCTTTAAAAGAAAAGAAAAAGCAGAGCTCAGTCGGTTGAGCATCTGACTCTTTTTTTTTTTTAAGATTTTATTTAATTATGTGTGAGAGAGAGAGCCCAAGAGAGAACACTAGTGGAGGGGAGGGGCAGACTCCCTGCTGAGTAAGGAGCCCCACGTGGAGCTCCATCCCAGGACCTGAGATCATGACCTGAACTGAAGGGGGCTGCTTAACTGACTGAGCCACCCAGGCGCCCCGAGCATCTGACTCTTAGTTTCAGCTCAGGTCCTGGTCTCAGGGGTGGTGATCAGACTCTGCTCACATGGGGAGTCTGCTTGAGATTCTTCCCTCCTGCCCTTCTGCCCCTCCCGCTCGTGCTTTCGCTCTTTAAAATAAATTAATTACACACACAAAAAAAGAAAGCAGAGCCTTTTAGAGGGAAGGCTGATAATTTTTCAGTGCCAGGCTAAGTGTATTTATGTTCATCCTCCTTTAATTAAAAACTACTGAATCTCTTTGAATATCAGCCCAAAGTTCCAAACTTATAATTTATGGCAATATTTAGTCAACTCCTGAATACAATACATCACTGTCAGATTATGTTTTTTCACTTCAGCACCTACATTTTCTGGATGCCCATCCAGCCAGATGCATATAAATCTTCATTTCCCATTGGGATGGACCCAGGAACATTCAGCACTCGCGTATCATTTGTTCATGTCTTATTCTACAGTTTGTTTAAGATGAGTAGGTGTCTTGTTGTGTTGTCATTAGGGAGGCCATATGTTAACATAGCCATATGTGGGACTGTTTTTATTCTTTCAAGAGTTCAAAGAAGGGCATATCCCAAGGAGCCTTAATTGCATGTTCAAGTACAATATACAATCAAAACAATAGTTGAAGTCCTAGCCATGCCAAATATCTATTTATTTTATTCCGTTTATTTCCAACATTAAGTTTAGGGTTTAAAAGCAAAGCAAAACAAAACAAAGTAGAAACTAATTTTACTATACAACTAGACACTGTATAATCTGATGCCTGGAAGACTATACCTGCATATTCTCAACATTATAGTCCATCTGTAAGTCTAAGCACACTGTACTCTATACTGGTATAGCAGTCAGACCCCAAAATAACATTATTTCCCTTCCACACAGTCAAAACAAGAACTAAGTCTTTACATTGAGAGGTGTTTACTGCCCTTTGATTTAATAACTGGTTTTATCTTTGAAGCTACTTATAAACGTGTATAATAATTTCCCCAAAGTAAAGGCTCCATTTAAATACAAAATAGTAAAAAGCATTTTTCTTATAACACCCAAGAAGTTATTTTTTAAAAACTAGAGGCCCATCCCTTTGAGGATTTTTCAAACTAGATTTCTCTGATTCTTTTTGTGGTTCTTCTTTTTCAAAACATTTATTCTTTAGCCTTTAAAAAGAATTTATGCATCTGCTGTTTTGAAAATATTTCAAGGTCTTCTTGGGAATACACATATTATGCTCTCGAATCTTGAAATAACTGGAGTTCTGGAATACATACCAGAGTTACTTACTTCTGAGGATCATAAACTCTTTACTTTCCTCAATTTTTGTGTGTTTTCAGTTCTTATGGTCCTGGGTTTCTGAACATTATATTCTAAGCCATCACTTTCCTCCCCACAGGGTATCAGATCGTGTGTTGCCAAGTCAGAGTCAAGGCTGAGAAAGAGCTTCCATATAAGTTCTTGTCTTAAGAACTTTGAGGGGTGCCTGGGTGGCTCAGTCTGTTAAGCATCCAACTCTTAATCTCAGCTCAGGTCTTGATCTCAGGGTCGTGAGTTCAAGCCCCATGTTGGGCTCCATGCTGGGCATGGAGCCTACTTAAAAAAAAAAAAAAAAAGATGCATCACTTGTTTTTTACTCTTCAATTATATTGAGAGAAACCCTAGAATGTCAAGTCTGATAGTAGAAATATGGCCTGGTGCCTGGTGGAAGATGCTCCCCATGCTCATTTTTGAATAAACTAACCATAACCCCACAAGAAAACTATTCTTCAGTGAGTTGACCTTATTAAGAGTTTACATTGGATGACTGGTTAATCAGCAAGTGGATAAATGCATTCCCTTTGCTTTGCTGTCTCCCCTTCCTCCGGACTCCCCTGGCAAGGGAAGTCCTGAGACAGAGCTGATGGGGCTTCTCTAGGGCATACTCCCACAGATGGAGCAAACTATCACACTTAGAGGTGGCCAGTGTGACCTTTGTATTGACTCTGTCCTTCTCTACTTCATTCCCCCATTGAGGTAACAGCATATATGACTGCTGTCTCTGGCTCTGCTTTTTGGGGAAACCCATCTAATATATATAAAGAAAAAGGAGTGACAGGGGCCATAGTGTACCTGAAATCTCTGATTCTAACTGAGAAGAGCTCACAGGAAGAAAGAAGTCAGACATTGGTAAGCAATGACTCAAAGAAGGCTATAGTTTAGGAAGGCTCCTTAGGCTGGGAGTCTCAACAATCACTGGGTGTTAAAAATTGAAGGAAAAGGGGCACCTGGGTGGCTCAGTTGGCAAAGCGTCTGCCTTTGGCTCAGGTCATGATCCCGGGGTCTGGGACCGAGCCCCGCATCGGGCTCCCTACTCAGTGGGGAGCCTGTTTCTGCTTCTGCCTCTGCCGCTCCCCTTGCTTGTACTCTCTCTCTCTCTGCTTCTCTCTCTTAAATGAATAAATAAATAAATCTTTTTAAAACTGAAGGAAAAAATGCATTTGCATAGTAAATAGCCATGGACATAGTCAAAAGAAATAAAAAAAATATTTTCAAAGTATATCTTGCAAAAGCTCTTAACAATTGAGGAGAAAAAAAAACAGTAGAAAAATATGTAAAAAACATGATTAGAGAGTTCATAGAAAAAGAAAAGCAAAGAATCTCAAACATAAAAAATGTTCAACTTCACTCATAATAAGAGAAATGCAAATTTCAACTACACTGAAATACCATCTCTTGCGTATCAGATTGGCAAAAATTCACCATTGAAAATGCACTCTGTTGATGACCTTGTTAGGGAAATAGGCAGTCTTTTTTTTTTTTTTGAGAGAGAGAGAGCGAGGTGAGGGGCAGAGGGAGAAGCAGACTCCCTACTGAGCAGGGAGTCCAACGAGGGGTTCAATCCCAGGACTCCCAGATCACAACCTGTGCCGAAGGCAGACGCTTAAACCACTGAGCCACCCAGGCACTTGAAATAAGCAGTCTTATTCATTGCTGGTGTGAGTACAAAATGTTACAACCCCTATGGATGGGAATTTGGCAATATCTAACAAAAATGCAAATTTATGTAGTTTGACCCAGCAATCTCACTTCTAAGAATCAAATGTAAATTACACCTAAACAGATTTGAAATAACATAGGCACAAGGTTATTGATTGAGCATTATTTGAACAAGCAAAAGTCTGGGAGTAATCCACACGTCCATCAATAGGCAACTGATCGAAGAAACCATTGTACAGCCACACAAGGGATACTATGCGGTCATTACCAAAGAAAGAAAGAAAGAAGAAAAAAGAATGAAGAGGATCTCTGTATTAATGTAGTGTGACTACTTTAACAAATCATGACAAACTTAGTGGCCCAAAGCAACAGAAATGTATTCTCTCACAGGTCTGGAAGTCCAACAGCAAGGTGTTGACTGGGTTGGCTCCTTCTGGAGGCTCTGAGAAAGAATCCATTCCAGGCCCTTTCCCCAGCTTCTGGTGACTGCCAGCAATCCTTGGCATTCTCTGGCTTGTGGCTTCATTATTCCAGTCTCTGCCTCCACCTTCACATGGCCCCCTTCTCTGCATGTCCAATCCTCTGCTCCTTTCTCTTAAAGGGCACCAGTCATTATATTTAGATGACCTCATCTTGAGACCTTTACCTTAATTACATCTCCAAAGACACTTCTGCTAAGTAAGGGCACATTCTGAGGTTCTAGGTGGACATATCTTTTGGGGGCTGCAACTCAACCCACTACAATCTCCATGTAATGAGATGGGTTAATTTCCAGAATATACCATTAAGTTAAAAACAACAACAACAACAAGGTGCAGAATAGTGTTTACAGTGTGCTATATTTTGTGTGAGAAAGGAAGAGAAATAATACACACACACATACACGAATGTATATACATGTGCATATATATATATTTTAAGATTTTATGTATTTATTTGACAGAAAGAGAGCGAGAGAGCACAAGCAGGGGGAGCAGCAGAGGGAGAGGGAGAATCAGGCTCCCCCCACTGAGCAGGGAGCCCGATGCGGGACTGATCCCAGGTCCCTGGAATCATGACCTGAGCCGAAGGCAGTCGCTTAACCAACTGAGCCACCCAGGTGCCCCCAAAATAAATATTTTAAAAACCCTGAAATTGAAAACAAATTTAAACAAATGAACCTAACTATATATCAGGTAATATATTACCCACTGAAGCAATTACTTGATGTGACGTTATAATACTGAAAATTGTATATCCTTCTAAGACAAAAAGAACTGCAACAAATCTGGGCGCCTGGGTGGCTCAGTTGGTTAAGCCACTGCCTTCGGCCCAGGCCATGATCCTGGAGTCCCGGGATCGAGTCCCACATCGGGCTCCCTGCTCGGCGGGGAGTCTGCTTCTCCCTCTGACCCTCTTCCCTCTCGTGCTCTCTATCTCTCATTCTCTCTCTCTAATAAATAAATAAAATCTTAAAAAAAAAAAAGAACTACAACAAATCTTCAACTTCATTCCACAGTTTCTTAGTAGTAATGTATTATTCCTTAAAAACCATTTTATTTGTATTTTAAGATACAGCAAATAATTATGTTATTATCATTAGGAACCAAGATTTTGGGGGACCTGGGTGACTCAGTCCATTAAGCATCTGCCTTCAGCTAGGGTCGTGATCCCAGAGTCCTGGGATCGAGTCCTGCGACAGTCTCCCTGCTCCATAGGGAGTCTGCTTCTCCCTCTGCCTCAGCCCCACCCCCCCACCCCCCCACCCCCACCCTTGCTCATGCTGTGTCTCTTAAATAAATAAATAAAATCTTTAAAAAAAAAAGGAACCAAGATTTTCAGTGTAAGAGAAAAGAGATGCTAGTAAACATACTTTAATTTTACATTTTTTCCAGTTCTATTGAGAAATAATTGACATACAACATCGTGTAAGTTTAATTAGCAATCTTCAAGTATTGTTAACAATAATCACTGTGCTGGGGGCACTTGGCTGGCTCAGTCACTGGAGCATGGGACTCTTGATCTTGGGGGTTATGAGTTCAAGCCCCCCCATTGGGTGTAGAGATTACTTAAAAAAAGAAAATCAATAGTCACTGTGCTATGTATTAGATCCCCAGAACTTATTCATCTTCTAAGTGTAAGTTTGTACCCTTTGACCATTATTCCCCCATTTCCTCCACTCCCTGGCCCCTAGTAACCACCACTCTACTCTGTTTCTGTGATTTTTTTTTTTTTTTTAGATTCCACATATTACTGAGATCATACAGTATCTGTCTTTCTCTGTCTGACTTATT
The DNA here is from genome assembly GCF_003265705.2 of Callorhinus ursinus. Classification (NCBI taxonomy): domain Eukaryota; kingdom Metazoa; phylum Chordata; class Mammalia; order Carnivora; family Otariidae; genus Callorhinus; species Callorhinus ursinus. Next base: position 5,299,949 of record NW_027397078.1, on the reverse strand, counting down.
CCATCTAGCATAATTCTCTTACGATTCATCCATATTATTGCAATTTGCAGGATTTCTTTCTTCTTTATGGCCAAATAACATTCCTCTGTGTATGTGTGCATGTGCGTGTGTGCGTGTGTGTGTGTGTGTGTGTGTGTGTGTGTGTGTGTGTCTATCTGTCCCTGGGTCTGTGTGTGTATGTGTGTATCACATTTTCTTTATCCATTCACCCATGGATGAATACTTAGTTTATTTCTGTGTTTTGGCTTCTTGTGAATAATGCTGTAGCGAACATGGGGGTGCAGATATCTTTCAAGATAGTGATTTTATTTCCCTTGGATATATACCCAGAAGTGAGACTGCTGGATCATATGGTAGTTCTAGTTTTAATTGGTGGAGGAATCTCAACGTTGTTTTCTGTAGTGGCTTGATTTTACATTTCAGTTAGAAATATCAGTTTAAAAAAAACCCAGGCAATCAATGAAACCAAAAGCCGTTTCTTTGAAAAGATCAATAAAATTGAATTTTTTCATTTTATCTATGTGAAAATATCTATTGGCATAAAACTGTTTATAGTACCTCCTCACTAGCCTTTTTTTTTTTTAAAGATTTTATTTATTTGAGAGAGAGAGAATGAGAGAGAGAGAAAGCACATGGGGGGGAGGGTCAGAGGGAGAAGCAGACTCCCCACCGAGCAGGGAGCCCGATGCAGGACTCGATCCCGGGACTCCAGGATCATGACCTGAGCTGAAGGCAGTCGCTTAACCAACTGAGCCACCCAGGCACCCTCCTCACTAGCCTTTTAACGTTGGGAGAATCTCTAGTGATAAACTTTCCTTAGTTCCTGATATGAGTATTTTGCCTCTTCTCTCTTTTTTTCTTGATCAGTCTGTGCATTGCTTTGTGCCAGAAGCAAGATGCTCAAAGAGTAAGGGAGGCATGTGGAAAGGATAAAGGAACTAGATTGAAGAGGCTCCCACTGATTAAATTTGAGACAATTTGAGCAATAAGAAATGAATGAAGTTGAATAAAATATAGGAAATAAAACACACACACACCAAAAAAAACCCCAAACAAAACAAAATCTTTGGCAACACTAGAGGTGATTTTTTTTTAAAGATTTTATTTATTTATTTGAGAGAGAGAGTGAGGGAGAGAGAGAGAGAGGGTGGGAGCCAGGGGAAGGGCAGAGAAGCAGGCTCCCTGCTGAGCAGGGAGCCCAATGTGGGACTGGCCCACAGGACCCAGGTGCCCAACACTAAAGGTGATTATTATATATATTCCTAACTCTGAAAATTGGTAATTAAAGGGGAAAATGTAAGCACATTTTTTGCCTTTTCAGTCGAAATTGTATTTCAGGGGTAATAAAATAGTCCCAACTCTAAGGGAAAGCTCATCATGTTTGCAGAATATCTGGCAATAAATGGAGGAGAAATGATAAAATTGGAACAATCACCATTTTGCCACCCTTGGTGAAATAACTGATTTAGACAAAAATCATTGATGAATACCAAAACTCTTACACAAAACTGTATCTCCATTATCTCATGGAAAACTGGATAGTCCCAAGGCATCACAGATAACTTGCTAGATGAAAAGTAAAAAAATGTTACCTTTATAATGGAGAGATCTAGAATGTAGGGGAAAATTATGAAAGCCTTTGAAATAGATCGAAGATTTCATTCCTCATTGGAGAAGTAGGCGTTGTACAGGTTATCTGATTCCATTGGGTCTCTGGGACTTTCCTTGTCTTTGAGATGTAGAATATGAGAAGAATGCAAATAATCCTTGTCCATAGAAATAGAAACAGAAATTGTCTGATAGATGCAGATGATTATTGCCCCATGGATATTGACCAATGTAAGCCAATTCATGTCACCATTTATTCATCCTGTATTTGTGTCAGCTTTTTGGATTTTCCTTTGAATCAGTTGTAACATCTTACTGATTTCCTCATTAATTAAGGGAGTTAAGTAAATTCTTTGACATATGTTCATTTTATATTTGTATGAGATTCCTGAGTTTACCCTTTTCAAAAATTGTACTTTTAACAAGCAGAAACAATCTTCATTTAGTGAACAAAGTTAGCATCACTAATAATGGACACATTAAAAAAATGGGCCTTCTGATGTGATATATAGGAAGCAGACACCATCGCCTATGTTCTTGAAAAGAATGTTTAACCTGAAACTAATCAAATCTTTGTATCTAACTTCCCCTTTACAGATTCACTGTGGGAAGAGACATATTTTAAATGATACAACAGGGAAATAATCTTACAAAGTCAGAATGTGAGACATACAAAATATTTGATCATTCTCGTTCAAAAGTCAATGTCACGAAATAAGAGGAAAAAAGGGTATAAACTAAAAAAGATTGAAGCAACATAATTACAAAAGACAATGATCTTTGATTACATTTTGACTCTAAAAAATAGCGACGGGGCACCTGGGTGGCTCAGTCGTTAGGCGTCTGCCTTTGGCTCAGGTCATGATCTCAGGGTCCTGGGATCGAGCCCCGCATCGGGCTCCCTGCTCAGCGGGAAGCCTGCTTCTCCCTCTCCCACTCCCCCTGCTTGTGTTCCCTCTTTCTTGCTGTGTCTCTGTCAAACAAATAAAATCTTAAAAAAAAAATAGTGATGAGAGACCATCTTTAAGCGATGGGGGACCTTGGTAAAATAAATGGGTATTAGATGATAGTAAGTAAGGACTCATTGCTCATTTTCTTAGGTTTATAGTACTATTGTTGTTATGTAGGAGAACATTATTTATTTGGAGTTAAATGCTAAAGTTTTTAGGAGTGAAGTGTCATCAGGCTATGCTGAGGACAAAGTACAAGCTGACACCCAGCAAACCACCGCCCCCCCCATTCCTGGGTGGGATGTGTGTGACATTCCTCCAGGAAGCTCCCAACTCTCTTAATGTTAATGTGTTGCTAGAGGGAAAAACAACCTTAACTTGACAATGGCAAGGCCTCAGGTTTCCTGTTGAGTCTTTAACATATGAAAATCCTTTTGAAACCTCTCTTTTCCTTACCTCCCCCAACTCCCAGGTATATAATCAAACACCCCTCTCATTTTGCACCAGAGACGTCTCAAGAATTCTTTCCTGGCCGTCAGCTCCAGACCTCACCCCATCAAACCTCACCTATATTCCAAAACTACAGCAAAAATAGTTCAGAAATAAAACAAACAGGGCAAAAGTTTAACAATTGTTCAAACTAGTTAGTATGTGTAAGAATGTTCGGTTTCGGGGCGCGTGGGTGGCTCAGTGGGTTAAGCGTCTGCCTTCAGCTCAGGTCATGATCCCAGGGTCCTGGGATGGAACCTCAAGTCGGGAATCCCTGCTCAGCAGGGAGTCTGCTTTTCCTTCTCCCTCTGCCCCTCCCCCCTGCTCGTGGGCTTGAAAGCTCTCTCTCAAACAAATAAATAAAATTCTTTTTAAAAAAATGTTCAAATTCCTATTCTTTCTATTTTGCTGTTGTAAGGGAGAAAAAGTAATTTTCATTCAACCCCTCTACGTTGTTGGCTGAGACACTTATCCCCTTCCCGCAATAAAAGACGGGTTAACAGAAAAACAAACAGGAGTTTAATAACATGTATACCACCTGTGCATATGGGAGAGACCCAGGAAAACTGACTAACTCCTGTAAACGGCCAAAGCCACCACCTTAAACACCATCTCCAGCTAAAGCCGAAGGAGGATGTGGGTGGGAGGGAGCCAGTTATGGGGGGTGACCAGGGAAAGCACAATAAACAAGCGTATGGTTATCATGCAGATTTCGGTCTCTGCCTTCCCCGTTGATAAGAGTTTCTAAACACTGAGTCATCCCCCTCTTCAGGGTACCACAAGGGAGACACCCTCGCAAATGGAGATTTCCCCTAAAAATGTAAATATGTCTTACCAGCGGATAACTTCCTCTAGGTTTACAGAGCTTTTCCTGTGTCTGTCCTCAGAGATTTTCCTGGTTATTTCTTAAAAATAACCAGGTCAAGGTAATCTTTATCCCAAAGAGGCATATTTTGAGGTGACAAATTATGCTCCCCTTCCTTGTATGCTTGAAGTACATCATTTAAAAAATGAGAATAAAAGCAATCCTTACGTGTGGCGGCACCACGGACATCTCGTTGAAAACAATGAGTTGGGAAGGTACCTCCATTCACATTTACTTTCCTTTTTGTTATTCGTCCTTCATGATATGCCAATTTCATATGGTATTTTAATAAAATTAATGGTGATCAATTCATAATGATATCATTGTGTTCCTTGTCACCAGTAACATGTAAATGCTAATTCTATCTAACAGGAACCTGCTGACAGGAGTAGTAATAGTGGGTGTTCTATTAGTCATACGTACCAATGCATTAATTAAAAATTCCATTACATTAGATAAGACATGTATGTATAAAAAGGATTTCAAAAGGCTGCTCCCCAGATTCAAATAAGCCATATATGTCCCTGGGCTTGAGTATTTGGGCTCCCGGGGCATAATTCAACCCCATAATTTTACTAGTAGAAATATAAGGATTTTATTCATTTATTCATGAGAAACAGAGAGAGGGAGGCAAAGGCAGAGGGAGAAACAGCCCGCTGTGGGGCTCGATCCCAGGACCCAGGGTTCATGACCTGAGCCAAAGGCAGATGCTTAATGGACTGAGTCACCCAGGCGCCCTACTAAAGAGAAATAGAGGCAAAGGACATCAAGTCTTACAGCCTGTGGCAGGGTTGAGATAAGAAAGGAAGTGTACTGACTCTGAGTGTATTGTGAGTATTATTCCTTTTACTATCCAATGGTTGTCAATAGGTGGGCCCAGCTAGTGGACACTTGGATAGGTGTTACAGATGGAAGTGCTCTGGTTATCCGAATGACTCAGGGTTGCCCATGGCATTTAGTAACTAGAGGTCATGGATGCTAACTATGCTGCAATTTTAAAGGGAGTCTAACACAATAAAGAACTGTCCTACTTCAAATGCCACCCCCCCCATACACACACTGAGGAACTACTACCCAAATACAACTTAATGCCAATTTGGCTGATTAAATGCACAATGTAATACCAAGGAAAGTTCAAAACAGGCAAGAAAGAAGATAATTTATTTTCAGCCATTAATATTTTGAAGAATCATATTTCATTCTTACTGATAGTTGTTTTAGTTTTCATTAAACCTTACCTGGATTTTCTAGTCAAATATCAAATGGAAGAACTGTAAGGTCTAGAAGTGTGTTGGGGAGACCTTAAGATTAAAACTATTTCACAGGGTGCCTGGGTGGCTCAGTGGGTTAAGCATGTACCTCTCGCTCAGGTCCAGGATCCCAGTCCCCCCGGGGGCTCCCTGCTCAGTTGGGAGTCTGCTTCTCCTTCTATCCTTCTCCCCTGCTCATGATCTCTCTCTCTCTCTCTCAAATAAATACATATAAAATCTTTAAAAATAAATAAAACTATTTCACATAAAACAAATGTTGGCATAAGCTGTGAACAAAACGAGAATGGATTAAACTAATTTACTAAGCAACAAAAACCCTTCCCTCCAATAAAACAAATAAAAGCACACCAAATAAAATAAACCAAGCTAGTGAAATCATCTGACTTGAAATTGAATCTCCTTTTGTTTTCTAAACTCCGGGAACTGGAGGGAAAAAAGAATCACAATATGCTCAAAACAATCCAACATTTCATTCTATTCAAGATGATACAAATGAACAATAGTCTGTGTCAAAGAGCTGTGGTTAAGTGGAACTCACGACTGTCTTGTATGTTACAGACCTTTTGTACTCCTAAGAGTAATATAGCTATCACATTTCCCACTTAGCTTACCAACCAGTGTTCAGTAGTGTTCAGCTTTAATTTATTTCAGAGGCAAGAACATGGAGGCAGAGAACGCATAAAATGTTCCAGGATACACTTAGTGGTCCTGAAATGCTATGATATGTCCCTTAATGTAAGTTTCATCCGAGTACCTGCTGTGTGTCTGGCACTGTGGCAGGGAGGAGAAATAAAGTATCTTTTTTTTTTTTTTTTAAGATTTTGTTTATTTATTTGTCAGAGAGAGAGAGAGCACAAGCAGGGGGAGTGGCAGGCAGAAGGAGGAGAGCCCGATGCTATCACCTAAACAAGAATACCCCTTGGCAATTCCTTGAGCCCTGGCTCATGGGCAACAGGCAGACCTGAGGGTAGAAAGTGACCTGGGAAAATCCTGGACTAGGTCTGGGAACTCTGCCTCTGGGATGAGGGCAGATAGGTAAGGAGCAGGCTCTGGTGAGCATGTGACTCTCACCACCATCCTGAAAAATGAATTAGAGCAAGGTCTACAGAGGTACCCAGGCCTAGCTCAGCCCCAGCATGTGGGGCTCGATCCCAGGACCCCGGGATCATGACCTGAGCCGAAGGCAGATGCCTAACTGACTGAGCCACCCAGGTGTCCCTAGAAATAAAGTAGCTTCATTTCAGTAAGACAATGGACAGGGTCTCATGGTATCATAGACAAAATGTAGAAATATGGATGCCTTTCAAGAAGAATTTGGCAAATTTGTAATTGATTAAATAATGATACAAAAAAGGTTTTAATTAACATATCAACACCAACCAGGGTGGAAACCTCTAAGATCATACCTAGCTTGGTCAGTCTCTTGGTCAATCTCTTTAGCACTTTTACTAACAACTTAGCTGAAGATACAAAGATTTGTTTTTAAATCACAGGGTTAGCAAGAATAAAGTTCAGAAGGATGGTATCCTTGGTGTAAGGATATAGAGAGAATTCCACAAGCTGGAATAATGTGCCTAATAAGCAAAATGAAATTTAAGAAGAATAAATTCAATGTACATTTCCATTTTTAGTTTAAATAATTTGATTATACAAGTTCAGAAAGGAGAAGAGGAAGTATTTGGGGGATTAAAAGAATTAGGGATTTTATTTATGTCCATAAAAGTTCAACTTGAACTAACACTTTTATGTGGCCCTTAAAATCCAACTCATACCTGACCCTGTTTAAAAAGAAGCAAAGTATCAAGACCACTGATTGGCAACCTTTTCTATCCCAACATACCAAGAGCTAAGACGACCAGGAAACCAGGGCCATATTTTTATCTTGAACGTATGAGGTGGAGGAACTGGAGGTGGGCCCATTTTAAAGAGCTTCTTGGATGGTTGATCCTTGAACTATTCTTCCTCACTCTGGTCTAGATCCAGGTGAGTAATTGTCCCATCATACTCTAGTTCACTACATTTTAGGGAGAATATTGACAACTGAATTAAGTTCTGAAGTAGGAAATTAGGAGAGTGAGGCAATTGGAAAGTCATAAAATGAAAACCAGAAAGAAAAACAAAAACAAACCCTGAGAACTAGAAGGAAATGTTTAGCTAAAAAAAAAAAAAAAAAAGACTTGAGAGGATTCATAAAACAGAGTATCATGGTGGATCATATCCCAAGCTCTGAGTGCAAGGGGACCTGGGCTGAAATCCAGCTCTACTAGCCCATGATACATGATTAAATAGAATATTTAAAGAATTCAGAGCCCAGTTAGGGGTAAAAGGAGTCAGCTGTCACCGGAGTAGAACTGTAGATTTCCAGCTATCCAAATCAGGGGGCTAAAATGTTGTAGTGAAAGGTATGGCTCTGGAGTCTCCCCTGAACCATGTGACCAAGTGAACCCCCCTTTTTATAGTCCCTTTGTACCCGGTATTCTCTTTGTACATGGAACAAAGGGTTCCCTTTGTACTCGGTGGCTAAGGTAGACTCGTTCAGGAGGCATGAAGCTCTTAAATCCACTATCTTGGTTTTGAATCTCTAACTAATGAACAAACATACCCTGATGGCCAAAGCCACCTTCTAACTTTTGTTCAGTCCACCAGATAGAGTAAATCGGCTACCCTTCTTTGAGTGACTTTTCAGCTCCGGGGAAGAATTTAGAATGATATAATAATCATCATCACAGTAATGTTTTTGTGTGAATTAAAAGTAATCCCTTTATGATGTTGAAGAGAACCTGCCATTTTAGGGAATCTGTCAGATTAGCCTTGAGCAATTGATTTTGACTTGTAGTTTCAGATAGAAAAGTATGAGAACTTCACCAAGTGTATTAATAGTATTGAAATATTTAAGAGAACTCGAGATTCAACAAACTTACAGGCTAAATGTATTATCTTCATCAGAGTCATTTAACCACCTAGTATGATTTTATTTGTTAGGATTATACGTACACCTTGTCAGGCAGTTGAAGGTCTTGAAAAGTTCAAATATATTAAATGTATGAGGAGAATTTAAAAAGGGGAATTAAGGGTGCCTGGGTGGCTCAGTGGGTTAAGCGACTGCCTTCGGCTCAGGTCATGATCCCGGAGTCCTGGGATCGAGTCCCACATCAGGCTCCCAGCTCAGCAGGGAGCCTGCTTCTCCCTCTGACCTTCTCCCCTCTCATGCTGTTTCTCTCTCTCTCTCTCTCTCTCTCTTTCAAATAAATAAATAAAATCTTTAAAAAAAAGGGGGGAATTAAATAAGTTTATAAATGAGATTAATTGTTGAAAGTGAATTTAATTTGTTTGAATTGTGTTGACTATTAATCAGAGAACAAATGAAAGTAATTGCCCTTATTTTATATGGCAGTTACAAGACTTACTAATAGCATAACTAACAATATTCACAAATTGAACGTAACACTTCAAGAATAAATATGTAAATTTAAAAATTAAATATTGTTATAAAAGCCGTCTAAGTATAGATAGTCCAAGAGTCCTCTTAACGTCATTAATGAGCTTAGATTGACATGCCTCTTGGTACATTACCTTGGGATGGACTTCTGTAGCCTCATCCATACAATTCCTAGAGTTTTTGTGAAGACGAAATGAGATAATGTATCTAAATCACTTAGTCCAGTATCTACTATAAAGTTTCACTTGGCAGATCATTCTCTCCTCAAAACTATGGATTTAAATATGTGTGTCCAATGTCAGGTGGAAGAGTTAACAAATGCATTTTCTGATGCCCTGGAGAATGGAGCTTGATGTTCCATGAAGATGAAGAATAATATAGGTTTGCAGATTCTGCTCATTTGTCTATGTTTCAGGGACTGTGCTAAGTGGTTTTTTTGGTGGGTTTTTGTTGTTGTTGTTGGTTTGTTTGTTTTAAAGATTTTATTTATTTATTTGACAGAGAGAGACACAGCCAGAGAGGGAACACAAGCAGGGGGAGTGGGGGAGGGAGAAGCTGGCTTCCCACTGAGCAGGGAGCCCGACGCGGGGCTTGATCCCAAGACCCTGGGATCACGACCTGAGCCAAAGGCAGATGCCTAATGGCTGAGCCACCCAGGCGCCCCTGTGCTAAGTGTTTTACATATATTATTTCATTTATTCTTCACAATATACTGGTATCATTAGGGTTTGATCAGAGAAGCCAAAATAGTATGAGTCATATAAGAGATTTATTCGAGGGATTAGACCTTACTAAGTGGTGGGAGCCATATAGTTTATGTGGAGCTCTTAGTTCTGTGTCTAGTGTCTGGTGCCTGAAGCCAGCCTGGCCAGCAGCTGGGAAGGGAAGATGGACGTGAGGTGGGTGAGAGCATCAAGGAGCTGAATCCTACATCTTGCTCTCATCGGAACTCACATTGGTCATCTTGGTCTCACACTGAAGCCTACGTTGGTCTCTCACAGTCTCTAAGACCCAGGTGACCTGCAGAAGAGCTGCCACACTTTGCCATTGGACCTCACACATGATTGGCCCAGGATTCCTAGATGCTGAAGGAGAAGATCTGGCAGGAGCTGGAGGAGCTGCAGGCCCAGTCGCTGCCCTGCATGAGTAATACAAACCGGAAGGTCTGTGACAATGCAGGGGCACTGTAACAGCACCAGCCCTACGCTTTCCTTGTGGCCTCACTCTGCTCTCCACCTTTTCTCATACGCAACCCTAATCTAGAACCAACCAACGAAAGAAATCCAGGGAATCTTCATTCCAACTTTGCAAAATTGATGCGATTCTGAGCTACCACACTCCTGTTGTCCCTGTTTAACAGAGAAACCGGCTTAGAAGGTTAAGTGACTTGCAGGAGGGCACACAGATGGTAAGTGGGAAAACAACCGTGAACAAAGGCGGTCTGGCTCAGAACCTGGGATCTTCACCAGTGTCCTCTCCCGCCTGCCCTCATGTCTGAAAGCTAGAGGAAAGCCAGTTTGGGTTCAATAAAAAGATGACCCATGTAGCAGTATGAGTTCACCCACACCGGAATAAGCTACCTTGCAAAGCAGAGGGTTCCCTCTTCTAGGTGATGCTCGAACACAGGCTGGGTGGCCACCTGTCACTTACACAAGAGCATGTTTGTTCACTGGGAGGCAGAATGAACTGAGTGGCTTCTAAAAGCACTTTTGACTCCAAGATTCTGTTTCTAGAACATACAGTTCAGAGCAAGGGTCTGAACTCACAATATATAAGGAACATGACAGAAGAAGACAGAAGCAGTCAAGGGTGGGTAGGAAAGAAACTTAGCCAAGCTATGCCCAACAGTGCCAAAACCCACTGCAAGAGAAAGAAAAATTACGGTCAACCCAAGAGCTGTTTCACACACAGGATGCCACAGAATCAGCAATAGAGTGGTGATATTTTTTCCCCATAAATTGATTCCATTTCCCCGAATTGATAGGCCATTTTTGTTGTTGTATAGACATGATCTTTAAAAGTCTTTGGCAAGGACTGTAAATTCAGGCATGCTATGCATAAACTCTTTAAAATAAGCATTTAATCAATTTCGGGCATAACAAAAAGTTTGAAGCAAATATCCAAATATTTCAAAGAACTGCTTAGAAGAGAATTTTCACATTTGAAGCTCTGCCAATATAAACACATAATAATGAACCTTATGTCTTGGTAACAGATGCATCCTGATGACATCTTTCCAAAGCAGATATTACAATAATTTTCTTTTTCTCCCCGCAAATTCCATACAAGTTGGTTAATCAGCTACACAAATTGGAAGTCATGGAAAAATCCATACAAAGATATTAAATGAAATTGATTTCCCACCAAGAAAAGTCACAAATCAGTCAAGTTAATGAATTAACATTTAAAATCTCAAAGCCAATAGACAGAAACCCCGTGAGAAATGTTATTGCCATATGCGGATATCTCTCTTCACCCTTCTCTTCCTCCTGACCTGAATGGAACACATTCGTGGGTACCACTGCTCTCTGGCTTCCAGTGGGAAGCCATTAAGCAGCACCAGAAGATCAGAGGGAGGAAGGAGAGTGAAGTTATGATATTTATTTCTCCTGGCACTCTTCCGGCAGGGTCGCCGTGTGTTAACTGGGTCCCTTGACAGAAGATTGTGTTTTTCTTGAGGTGTCTCCTTACAATACTCTCTGTCTGTCTGTCTCTTTCTTTCTCTTCTTCATCCCATTGGGCCTAGAAGTGGTAAAGGCCCACTGCTCTCAGTGGCCTCAGAGTACTGCACTCTGCATTCTGGTCTCTCTGCTCCCTGTCCCACACCTTTGTCAACAGTTGGCTTATTCAACCCTCCTCAAATTATCTTAATTAGAGGATAACTTAGTTTCTTGCTGGGACCCTAACTGATCCTACACAGAATAATTACAATGCTAATAATGATTAAATTTCAATGTCAATGCTATGTGCATCATTTTCTGAAGGTTAGGGCACGCTTTTTGCATCATCACTGCTGAAAATTATAATCATGAACAAGATGATTGCAACTAGAGTTTAGCGTTGTTGCTATTTCAGATTCTGGAGCCAGAAGGCCTAAATCTCAGCCTGACGCTTCCTAGTTGTGTGAGTTTAGGCAAATCATCTAACCCAGTGATTCTCAACCCAGGGACAGTTTTGCCCCCTCAGGGAACATTTGGCAATATCTGGAGGCATACTGATTGTCATGACTGAGGACAGGGGTTGTTACTGGCATCTAGTCATGACTAGAAGCCAGAGATACTGCTAGACATCCTACGGGGCACAATACAGCCCCTACCATAAAAAAATTACTTGGCCCCAAATAGTGCTGAAGTTCAGAAACCCTGTGTACCTCCATTTCCTAATCTATAAAATGGAATTAATATTAGCATAAGCCTCATAGGATCGTCTGAGGGGTCAATGAGCTAATACATGTAAAGCACTTAGATCAATGCCTGGAATATAGTATATGCTCAATAAATGGGGGCTGGCATCATCACATGGTCTTCATCACCATCGTGAGGCTCTTTAAGAGCTCAGAGCACAAAGACAACTTGCTCAAAGGCAGGCAGTTATAAATTCGGTACAGAAGACAACTAATTCCACCAAAGTGCTCTGAAAGCAGAGATCTTGCCTGGCTTTATTCTGCTGTTTCCCCAGCACCTTTGTGTCTAGCATATATTTTATTTGTTGACTATATTCAACATGACACCTATTCGTTCATGAATAAGATGATGAACGTAACACGTCCAGCAGAATTCCTAGCAGACTGTAGGTGCTCAGTGGTAGTGGTCGCTGCAGTGGTTACAGTGGATTTTGTGACAACACGTCTTTTGAGCTTGAAAACAAGAACCAAGGGGTATCTTCCTTCACGTTCTTTCTCAAATCGTTCTAATTTTATTCATTAATAACAACTCAAGGCCAAGAAGACACTCACAGATAAGTTACATGATTTCTACAGAATGCATATTTATGTTATCCACATATTTTAGAAAGGTGTTGACTTAGAACTATTTTAAGTAGCAATTTTTAAGTCTTTTACTCGCTTCAGTTCAACAAAAGGATTTGGGTTGGATTACCATCTTAAAAAATTAAGCAAGATGATCAGGGGAGAGAGAAAATGAGGGTAGAAAACAAGAGAGGAAGCAAGGAGTTAGGTTAGAGTCCCTCCCCTGCCCCGCAAATACTGTGTAAGAGCCTGTCCACTTGCTAGTGGGCCTTGAATTTGGCAGATAAAGGCCAAGAGTGATCACCTGCTCCATCACATATATCACAGGGACAGACGGTAAAACAAAACAAAACAAAACAAACAATGAGAAAAGAACACTTACTCTTAGTAATGAAACATGAGAGAGAAAGTTTTCCCTAGACAGAGGACACTGAAATGAAATTAATCTCTTCAATGGTACCTTTATAGGAAAATCTATAGTTCATGGTGCTATTCTTTATAATGTCCTGCAGTATAGACCAAGGGTGTAGTGTTAAAGCACAGTCCAATAAAAGCAACACTACAAAGGGCTAGAATAACACAGTTCGGGTGTAAATCTTTTTGGTAGCCTCCTCTAGTCCTGGGTTAAGAGAGCCCTTTAAGGAACAGTGAGATAGGATGCCCTTAGGGCAGTCCTCCTTAAGCTGGGGCGGAGCATGGTGGTGGTGGTGGGACGGATCATACCTGGGTGGGCTGGTCTTTGTGACAGAAAAGTGTAGACATGTGTTCTTTAGTGGTGGACTCAACAGGTGATAGAGCTGACTGCAGCTGGTAGCAATTACAGGGCTTAACGACAGAAAAATCTTTCACATTTATAAACTCTTTCCTCACGCCAGGCATTGTTCCAAGGGTTTAAGAGATATAAGCCATTAAATCCTCACCATGACCCCATGAATGGAGTACTGTTGTTAAGTTTCCCGTTTTACGGATGAGGAGACCAAAGAGTCAAGGTAAGTACTTGCCCAATGTTATCAAGCTGCCGAGTGACAGGGCAAGGAATGGGACATGGCAGCCTGCCTCCAGGGCCCATGCACGCAGTCTCTATCATGTGTGTCAGGAGAAGGACCCAGCCCAATTCACTACGTGGTTAGGCCTCCAAGGTCAATTCAAGTCCTGCTCACCCCAAAGCATTGCCACTGGCTTTGGTCCCCCTCGATCCTTCACAAAGTCTTTTTTAAGATTGTATTTATTTATTTATTTGAGAGAGAGAGAGAGAAAGACAACACAAATGGGAGGGAGGGACAGAGGGAGAAGGAGAAGCAGGCTCCCCACTGGGCAGGGAGCCAGATGTGGGGCTAGATCCCGGGACTCCGGAATCATGACCTGAGCTGAAGGAGACAGACGCCTAACCGACTGAGCCACCCAGGCGCCCTACAAAGTTTTTCATTTCAAGAAAATGTGCATACCCTGCAGGGGCAGCAATGCAATTGTTGGGTATCTTTATACACCAGTACCTGCCTTCAAGAGGCAGCATGGGCTCCCCGGGCTGCTCAGAGACCACAGAATCTCAAAGCCTAAATGTCAAGTGCGTGTCCCGGGAATTAGTATCCAGGAAACTGGAGAAGCAAGGCCTAGATGAGTGAGAGCTATGGCCTTAGGGGGCTCCACATAAAAGGCGAGGCTCCAGATAGGCTGAGAGAGAAGGAAAGAAGGAAAGAGAAAAAAAGGGACAGAGAGGGCCACCATGGCAGGACAGAATATTCGAACAAAGGCTACCAAAATCATTTATAGCACAGTGCCAACCATGTTCTAAGTGCTTTACACGTATTAACATATTAATGTTCACCACCAGCCACATGAAGTAGGGATTCTTATTGCTCATCTTTCATATGCAAAAACTAAGCACAGATAGACTGAGCAATTTGACCAGGGTCACACAGCTAGTAAGAGGGAGTCTGTCTCCAGAGAGTGCTCCTAATATCTCCGCTGTACTGCTCTCGAGGAGGAAGGTTTCCAGCAGCGGCACAGGCAGAGACGATGTTGGAGAGGTAAGTAAATGCCAGGCAGTGGAGAGGCCAGATTAGGAGTTGCTAGATACAATGCTGTAAGGGCAGAAGGTCAAGAGTCAGCAGAGCCTTAGGCCAGGGGTCCCCCAATGTGAGTTCCCTGCTGTTGGGTCACTGGATCAAGGGAACAATTGCCGCGTAACAAACCATCCCTAAAATTAGTGGCTTAGAACACCCACTACGCCTTTGCTCATAGTTCCGCAGTTTGGCTGGAGATTGGCAGAGATGTGATGTCTCTGCTCTGTGTGATGTCACCTGCAGTCAGTCATGTGGCTACGTTGAGCTGGGAGCCAGGCTGGAGCTGGAACATCGACGATGGCCTCACCCACACATCTGGTGCCTCAGTTTAGATGGCAGGAGTGATCGGAGACCTGAATTCTCCATCTGACCGACCAATCTCTCTCTCTCTCTCTCTCTCTCTCTCCATGTGATCACTCATCATTCAGAAGTCTAACTCAAGTTTCTCTACATTAGAGAGTTCCCTACCTAAGGCTTGCAAGAGGGTGAAACCTGAAGCTGCCAAGTCTCCTAAGGCCTGGACATAGAACTTCTGCCATATTCTGTTGGCCAAAACAAGTCCCAAGGTCAGCCCATTTTCAAGGGGAGGGAAATAGACCTCACTTCTTGATGGGAGGTACAGCATGTGGCAATTGTTGGCAGGCATCGTTGGAAACAATCCATTTCAGGTGACATCAGTGACACGTGGGGCCTCTTTTTGCTCTTGTTCTCTCACTCTCCAATGCTCTGTCATGAACGACATTCGCCCCATGGACCCCCAAAGTCATTGACGGATATCATAGCAACATGCCCTGTGTATTTACTCTCATCCACAAGACAAGAGCTGGGGCACCTGGGTGGCTCAGTGGTTAAGCGTCTGCCTTCGGCTCAGGTCATGGTCCCAGGGTCCTGGGATCAGCCCCACATCGGGCTCCCTGCTCCACAGAAGCCTGCTTTTCCCTCTCCCACTCCCCCTGCTTGTGTTCCCTCTCTCGATGTGTCTCTGTCAAATAAATAAAATCTTAAAAAAAAAAAAAAAAAGTCAAGAGCTAAAGAGAGAGCATATCCAGTCTTGTTTCCAGGGAAAGTCATTTTGGGTGTTACAGTTGTCCCATGGGAGAGCTTGGCTCATGTCAAGGAGAACCAGAGCACCAAAGTCCACCACACACTCCGTGGTTTAAAGTGAGGGTGCCCTGCGAGGACTCTGATGCTTCTCTAGGCTACGGGTCAGCCGACTCCAGCCCTCTGGTAAAATCCTTCCACCCACGCTCAATCATTTATGTATTGTCTATGGCTGCTTTAGTACTAAAACTGCAGAACTCAGTAGTTGCAACAGAGACTGCATAGCCCATAACACCTAAGATATGTACTGTCTGGCCCTTTACAGAAAAGGTTTGCCAACCGTGGCACCGAGGGTGATATTCAGTAATGGTACTCTTCCTCATATGAGATTTCGTTTCCAGAAATTACATTGACCCCAATGTTCACATTTTAACTGGCAGAAATAGACAGTTTTTGGGCTAGTCCATATAATTCCTTAGGCAAGAGAATGTAAAGCTTTCAGTAATAGAATTTTAAGGGTAAACCTACATGATGCTTTCTAGTAAAACCAATCTTGTGTCCTTAGCACTTCTAGAACCTGTCCTCAAGTCCTCACTGGTGCACTCTTTCCATGAAAAACTCAACCTCTTCCCAGGAGAGAGAGTTGCAGTAGGGTTTCTATGCTCAGAGATTTTTTTTTTTTTTTTTAAATCATTCAATAGGCAAATTGGTTGTCCTCAGTGGGTAATCACTGCACCAATTTACAATCAAGAGAACCCAACAGAGCTCCTAAACTCTGTTAACCTAGGAGTACTTGAACTTTCTGAAAAACTCAAGATAATGGTGGGGGCCTGCCCTTTTGCTTTCACTTGGTTGTATACATGAAGGATTCATTTTTAATACCTAATTTTTCAAGAACATTTAATGGTGTGAAATTGTGTTGTTCTATGAGAAATTACTTTGACCATATGCCAAATAAAACTAAAAGATGAAATTTAACATCCTGTTTTCCTAGAACTCTAAAAGTTCTGCTCCCAAGCCGATCAGGAATGTATGTTTTTGAAATTTTGTGCTTAAAAAGTTTTCAAACACACGTACCCACTGATCCAACAATTTCAGTTCCCAAATTTTATCCCAAGTTCATGATATGGTATAGTTCAAGGTTAATCATGGCAGAATTATTTGCAACAGCAGGAAATCTTATATAACCTAAAAATCCATCAGTAAGGGACTGGTTCAAAAGCCATCATAGACAATATGTAAACAAGTGAGCATAGCTTGTTCTGACTATTTAACTGTGGTGGATCCATGCGATGGATTAAAAGGAATAAGGAAGATCTTTGGAATCTTTAGGTAGAACAAATTCCAGGACTATTGCTCAGGGGAAAAAAAAAAGCGAAGTGCAAAATAGTGCCTATAATATTTTATCTTTTGTGAAAAAAAAAAGGGAGGGAGAAAATATAATTTGTTTTTATGTGCATTAAATACCTCTGGAAGGGCACACAAAAGAAATTAATAATAATGATTGTCTCCAGGGGTGATTATCAGTCAGGGTCCAGCCAGAGAAACCACTCTAAGGATTTCATTCAGAGTGCATTTAATACAAGAACTTGGTTACTCAGGTAATGGAAGAAATAAGGTGCCAAATAGGAGACTTTGAGGTAACCCAGAAGTTATTAAGAGCAAGAAATGACTACCACCCTTAGGGCTGCAAAGATACAGGGAGGAGGGGGTGTTATCTGATTCTAAATTTTTTTAAAGATTTTTATTCATTTATTTGACAGAGAGAGAGAGAACACAAGCAGGGGAAACGGCAGGCCGAGGGAGAAGCAGGCTCCCCGCTGAGGAAGGAGCCCGATGCGGGCCTCGATCCCAGGACCCTGGAATAATGACCTGAGCCAAAAGCAGACACTGAACTGACTGAGGCACCCAGATGCCCAGCACCAGATTCTAAAACCTGGGCCGGTGCAGCAGTAGTAGAACAATGGTGGGGAGTGCGGGGGGCATGGGGGGAGCTGGGGCCACAGAGGGTGAGGCTAACTGGTGGGAAGCTGGAACCAAGGAGCGGTGGCAGCAACTGCAGAAGGTCCTACTCAAGCATGAGAGGAGAAAAGAAACACCTTGGCTCTACCCTCCTCCCACCCTCCAGTCTTTACCAATACCCCTGCCCCCATTGCCTGAAGCTACAGACACCACCACGCAAAGGAGCCTGGGAAAGACAGTTTCCTGCAGCACAGAGCAGAAAAGACAGAAGACAGTGAATGGATTTCTGAAGAAGCAGTCGAATGTCTGGTCCAGAAGGAAATGTGTTGACCCAGAAGATAGCTGTAGCAGGGAGACATTTTATTTTATTTTATTTTAAATTTTAAAATTTGGTGTTTTTTTTTTTAATTTTAAAAATTTCAAAAATTTCCTGCAGCCATTTTCAGGGACCTTAATGACTTCAATGTCTTTAAGGCTCATAACATAGCTTGCAGGGAGACATTTTAATGTTTACCCTCTTGTGCTTCCTGATTTTTGAACCCTGTGAATATATTGCCTATCAAAATGAGTGAAATTAAAATAAAAAATTAATGCAAAATAGAATGTACATTTTTTATTAAAAACTGAAATTTCAAAGAAATGTCAAGTTAAAGCAGCTAAATGACCACTATCAAGGAAATGGTGAAAATATGGTGCATATGTACAATAAAATACCGTGCAGCTATTCAAAAGAATGAGTCATAAAATACCTATGGAAGGACACACAGGAAAGTGGTATCACTTGATGCTGAATGGGAGGTGGGCTGAGTGGTTGTGGGACAGGTAAAAAGACAGAGAGACAGGTAAGGCACATAGCGAAAACACCACCTACCCTTCTGTACCTTCTGATTTTGGTGCCCCATATATGTGTTGCCTATTCAAAATAGAAAATGAGATTTTTTTTTTCTTTTCCCGATTAAAAAAAAATTTTTTTTATTGTGGTAAAATACACCTAACACAAAATTGGCCATCTTAACCATTTTTAAGTGCACAGTTCAATAGTATTAATTGTATTCATGTTGTTGTGCAACAGACCTCTGGAAAACCTTCATTTTCTACCCATTCGACTCTGTATCCAATAAACAACAACCTCTCATCGCCCCGCTCCTCCCAGCCTCTGGCAACCACCATTCTACTTTCTGTCTATGAATTTGCCAACTCTAGATACCTCATATAGATGGAATTAGACAGCGCTTGTCCTTTTTGACAGGCCTATTTCATTTTGTATGGTGTCCTTAAGGTTCATGCATGTTGTAGTGTATGTCAGAATTTCCTTCCTGGGACCCCTGGGTGGCTCAGTTGGTTAAGTGCCTGCCTTCAGCGCAGGTCATGATCCCGAGGTCCTGGGATTGAGTCCCACATCGGGTTCCCTGCTTGGCCGGGAACCTGCTTCTCCCTCTCCCTCTGCCGCTCCCACTGCTTGTGTGCTCTCTCTCTCTCTCTCTCTTTCGCTCTCTCTCTGACAAATAAATAAATAAATCTTCAAAAAAAAATTTCCTTCTTTTTTAATGTTTAATGATATTCCATTGTATGCATCTACCATGTTTGTTTACCCATCTGTCAAAGGGCACTCAGGTTCTCCCACTTTTTGGCTATTCGAAATCAAGGTTTTTTGTTTTGTTTTGTTTTAAAGATTTTATTTATTTGAGAGAGAGAGAGCATGATCAGGGGCAGAGGGATAGGGAGAAGCAGACTCCCCGCTGAGCAAGGAGCCTGACCGGGGAGTGGGGGGGCTCGATCCCAGGACCCTGAGATCATGACCTGAGCCAAAGGCAGATGCTCAACCAACTGATCCACCCAGGTGCCCCGAAATTAAGTTTTTTAAAAAGAAAGTTGGGACACCTGGGTGGCTCAGTCAGTTAAGCAACCTACTCTTGATTTTGGCTTAGGTCATGATCTTGGGGTTGTGAGATCGAGCCCCCCTCTTCCCCTGTGGGGCTCCACACTCGGCGGGGAGTCTGCTTGAGATTCTCTCTCCCTCTCCCTCTGCCCCTCCCCTCCCATGCACAGGGCACTCTCTCTCTCTCAAATAAATAAATAAATATTAAAAGAAATAAACAGAAAGTTTATGCTTAAATTAACCATTCTTCTTATGGTGGAAGTACTTATACCCAGAAATCTGGGGCTCTTTCCATGACATCCGATGACCCACGTGACTTTTTTGGAAGAAACATCCACAGCACCTGCCACCCTCCCCCAACAGACAGATCCACAAGGAAGTTTCCAGCATCTTTCCTAGGTAGGCCTTTGGTCACAGTATTTATGAAAGGAATCCACTAATAAACAAAGCTTTTCAGAGTTATTGAATAAAAGCCACACTTACTGAGCCTTACTGTGCAACCCTAAAAATAAGAAACACAAAGACAAAGCATATTTTGATAAAGACATTGCAACACTAAGTTCAGAATCTTAATCTCAACAGTGAAGCAAACCAGGTTATTAAACTATCTTTGTGAAAACACGTTTTCCTGATTTCTATTTCTTCCCTACTCTGCGCACATTCACCAGCTTGTTTATCCTCTTAACCCTCCACCTTCTGTAGGTGGACATTTCATCCCTTATTTTTATTTGAGTGAACAGTTGACAATGAATTACATTAGATTGTTGTTTGAGACAAAGTTTTTTAAAAACAAACAGCTGTTTGAAAAATGAAAAATGAAATCAAATGAAATCAAAGACTTTCTCCTATTCAATGCTAAACATTTTAATGATGAGTATTTTCTAACAGGCAGGTAACAAAAGGGTATGTACAGCATGATTCCAATTTAGGGAGAAAAAATATATGTGTGTGCACAGAAGAAAGTGCTTCGAGGTGACAAATGGAAATTCCCAGATGGATGGAACAAAGAGAGATCTAAAGACAAAAGTGATCCCGACACTGGGTTGGATTTTAACATTAACTCGGAGCATAAGAGAAGGAGGCCAGAGGGGAAGGGGAAGGTTCTGAGTGCTCACTGGCCCTGAGGAGTCCCTAATTTAACCGGCCCAAGGACCACCTATCTTTGGATTTCTTGTTAATCAGAATAACATTTTCTGGATGCTTTAAGCCAGCTCCAATTGTGTTTTCTGCTACGTTCTAATCTTCCTGGATATGAGCTCCATTTTACATGCTATTATTGTCCAGTATCTTTGTTCCATTAACTTTAAAAAAAAAAAATGTATTGATTTATTTGAAAGACAGAGAGCCAGAGAGCACAAGTGGGGGGAACAGCAGAGGGAGCGGGAGAAGCAGGCTCCCCTGTTCCATTAGCTTTTAATGCCCCCTTAATTAATCATCATTAAAAATATGTAGTGATTTCTGGGGCGCCTGGGTGGCTCAGCTGGTTAAACGTCTGCCTTCGGCTCAGGTCCTGGGATCGAGCCTCGCATGGGGCTCCCTGCTCAGCGGGGAGCCTGCTTCCCCCTCTCCCTCTGCCTCTGACTCTCCTGATTGTGCGCATGCTCTCTCTCTCTCTCAAATGAATAAATAAAATCTTTAAAAAAATATGTCGTGAATTCTTATTTAGCTTTACTCATACATTTACCAATTTCTTTCTTATCATGCTTCTTCCATTTGAATTCTTGTTGCTTTGTTCAAATATTTTTCTTCCTCATGAAAATCTTTTTGCTTCTTTTTTTAGCAATGATTTGTTAGTGGTAGTTTTACGTCTTTGTCTAAAAATGTGTTTATTTAACCCTCTTGTTTGAATGATGGTTTAGCTGCATAATGAATTCCTTTGACTCGCAGGAGGCAAGGAATTGGAATTGCCATGTTCTACAGAAATCCAGGGCCTTGAAGGGATAAACCATTAGTAAAAAATGGGAAAGGGGGGGGGAAAAACCCACCTGCCAGCACAAGTTGAAGATGAAGAGTCTTGCTTACTTGCTTTTTTGTTTGTTCGCTTGCTCTGCCAATGTCTCCCCTGAAAAATGCATAACCATGTGCTTCATGGTGCATGAAACCCTAAAATGAAAAGTTAATATAAAAACTCTTCCCAAGGGCGCCTGGGTGGCTCAGTCCTTAAGCGTCTGCTTTCGGCTCAGGTCATGATCTCAGGGTCCTGGGATTGAGCCCAGCATCCGGCTCCCTGCTCAGCGGGGAGTCTGCTCCTCCCTCTCCCTCTGCCCCTGCTCCCCCCCCCCCCCCTCCCCTCCCCCCCCCCCCCCCCCCGTGGTCCCGCGCGCGCGCGCTCTCTCTCTCTCTCTCTCTCTTTCTCTAATGGATAAATAAAGTCTTAAAACAAACAAACAGACAAACTCTTCCCAGTCTCTATTGTCTGGCAGAAACAAATACACACGTGCTTTGGAGCTCTACACCCCAAGTCTGAGATGCATAGGACTGCACAGCCAAAGCTTCACTGACATTCAGCTTAGACTCCAAATTACAAAACATAAGAAAGCTTTCACTATGAGTAAAAGTGGGCACATGAACAGCAGATCTATATCCCCAAAGTACCTCAGATATTAGAACAACCTAATGCAAAGGATAAAATAAGTATGTTTAAAATGATTAAAGACATAAAGCAAACACTGTAACCCATAAGAGCAAGTCATTATTTTAAAAATAACGGGCAGATTTCAAACCAAACTAATCTCCTAGAAATTAAATACATAATTATTGAAATTCAAAACTCAGTGGACTTTTAAATCAAATTTACCATGGCTGAAGAGAATTACTGAACTCTCTGGAGAATATATCT
Organism: Callorhinus ursinus; assembly: GCF_003265705.2. Classification (NCBI taxonomy): domain Eukaryota; kingdom Metazoa; phylum Chordata; class Mammalia; order Carnivora; family Otariidae; genus Callorhinus; species Callorhinus ursinus. The sequence continues at coordinate 5,277,576 of NW_027397078.1, read as the reverse complement.
GAAGAATTTACTCAAAATGCAACACAGCAAGGTAAAAAGATGAAATATATGAATTATGGAGCATACATAAAAGAGGTTATGAGATATCAAGGATAGAATTAGATAGTCAAATATGTCTCTAACAGGAATTCCCCAAGGAGAGAACAGAAAGATTATGGGGATGGCGGGGTGACAGGGAATCAATATTTTAAGGCATAATGGCTGACAATTTTTTCTGTATTCATTAAAGTCATAAATCTCAGTTTTAAGAAGCACATCCAAGCAAGAAAAATAAAAATAAACCCAAACCTAGAAACATTGCAGAGAAATATCAAAATACTAAAGTGAAATAGTAGATCTTAAAAGCCATTAGCAAGTAATAATAGAGCACCTTAAGAAAATAACACTTAAACTCAGAAGAGATATTGAAACAGCAATGTTGGAGTCCAGAAGATAATGGAATAACATCTTCACAGGGCTGAGAGATGATAGCGATCAGCTTGGAATTCAATATCCAACTAAGCCATCATTTAATCAAGACATTTTCAGGCAAAGATTTACAGAGTTTACTACAAACAGACCTTTGCTGAAAAGGAAGCAAAAAAAAAAAAAAATGTTATCAGAGATGAAGAAGGGCATTTCCTAATGGTAAAGGGGTCGATTCATCAAGAAGACATACATCCTAAATGCATATGCACCAAATAGCAGAGCTTCGAAAGAGATGAGGCTAAACCCGAGGCAACTTTAAAAAGGAATGGACAAACACACAGTTATTATTCAAGATTTCAACACTCTTCTCTCAATAATTAATAGATCAAGTAGACAGAAAATCAGTAAGGCTATAGAAGACTTAAATGCCATCAACCAACTTGACATAATTGACATTTATAAAACATTCTAAGCCAACAGCTATGGAATAGACATCCTTTTCAAGCACGCGTGGAAGAGTCGGCAACACAGATTATATGCTGTGCCATAAAAAAGTCTCAATAAATTTAAATAGATTGAAATCATACAGTATATGTCCTCTAACCACAGTGAATCAATTTAGGAATCAGTAATGGAAAGGTATCCAAACATGTTCCCAAATATTTGGCCATGCATGCAACAACATATTTTTAAGAAACCCATGGGTCAAAGAAGAAATCAACAGGAAATTCAAAATGAATGAAAATAAAAATAAAATATCAAATTTGTGGAGTGCTGCTTAAAACATTGCTTAGAGAGAAACCTATAGGTATAAATACTAATTTTAGGGGGGAAAAAAGGTTTAAAATCAATTATCTAAGTTTCCATCATAAGAAGCTAGAAAAAGTTAAATCCAAAGAAATGAAAAGAAAGGAAATGATAAAGATAAGAACAGAGATCACTATCAATAAACAATTGGAAATTGCGATGTTAAAAAAATACAACTTACGAATAACAACAAACAAATGAAATGTAGGGAAATAGTTAACAAACTGTGCAAAACCTCTAAATGAAAATGATAAAATGTGGTTGTAAGAGATTAAAGAAGACATAAGCGAACAAAGAGATACAATGGTTATGGTTTGGAACATTCAATACTGTTAAGATATAAATTCTCCCCAAATTGATCTATCAATTCAATGGATCTCAATTAAAAATCCCAGCAGACTTTTTTTTAAAAACTATTTATTTATTTGAGAGAGAGAGCAAGCACGCGAGTGTGCAAGCATGAGTGGGGGGGCGGGGCAGAGGGAGAGGGAGAAGCAGACCTCCGCCCCCAACCACAGAGCAGGGAGCCCAATGCAGGGCTGAAACCCAGGACCCCAAAATCACGACCTGAGCCAGAAGGCAGATGCTTAACTGACTGAGCCACCCAGGTGCCCCTCCCAGCAGACTTCTTCATAGAAACTGATAAACAATTACAAAATGCATATGGAAATGCAAAAGAACCAAGAATATCCAAAACAATTTTGGAAAAGAATAAACTTGAAAGTCTTATGGGACTTATGATAAGGCTATGGTAATCAAAACAGCGTGATACTGGTGTGAAGATAGACATATAGATGAATGGGAGAGAAGAGAGAGGCCAGAAAGAGACTCACACAGGGGCGCCTGGGTGGCTCAGTTGGTTAAGCAACTGCCCTCGGCTCAGGTCGTGATTCTGGAGTCCCAGGATCAAGTCCTGTGTCGGGCTCCCTGCTGTCAGCAGGGAGTCTGCTTCTCCCTCTGACCCTCCCCTCTCTCATGCTCTCTCTCTCCATCTCATTCTCTCTCTCAAATAAATAAATAAAATCTTTAATAAAAGAAACAGATTCACACATATATGGTCCAAAGAAAGGTGACAAAATAATGCTAGAACAACTAAGTATCCATACCTTTTAAAAATGGACCTCATTGCTCACCACATAAATAAAAATCTACTGAATGGTGGATCTAAGTGTGAAAGTTAAGCTATTAAACTTATAGAGGAGACCAGAGGAGAACATTTGTGTACCTTGGGGCAGAAAGGATATCTTAGCAAACAAAAAGCACTAGCCAAAACCGGAAGACACGGATAGATTGGACCTCATCAAAATTAAAGACTGCTATTTGAAACACACATTTAAAAAAATAAAAAGGCAAGTAAAAAAAAAAAAGGCAAGCCAGAGACCAAAGGAAAATATTCACAGTTGATATATCTGACAAAAACCTTGTATCCAGAACACATAAAGAACTCTTACAACTCAGGGCACCTGGGTGGCTCAGTCAGTTAAGCATCTGCCTTTGGCTCAGGTCATGATCCCAGGGTCCTGGGATTGAGTCCCGCATCAGGCTCCCCACTCAGGGGGGAGTCTGCTTCTCCCTCTGCCCCTCCCCACTGCTCGTGTGCTCGTTCTGTCTCTCTCTCTTTCTCACAAAAATAAATAAAAATCTTAAAAAAAAAACTCTTACGACTCAATTATAAGAAGAAAAACAAACCACATTTTAAAATGGGCAAAATATTTAAATAGAGCAGGAATTGTACTCCTAGGCATTTGTACAAGAGAAAAAGTACACCCATACAATGCCTTATAGGTGAACATACACGGTGGCTCTATTCATAATAGCCAAACAGTGAGAACAACTTAAACGTCCACTGACAGGGATATAGATAAGCAAATTGTGATCTACCCAAGCCATGGACTATTCCTCAGCAATGAAAAGGATGAATTACTGATGAATGCAGCAACATACATGAATCTCAGAGGTTTTAGGCTGAGCGAAAATAGCCAGACATAAGAGAGTATAAAATATATATAAGCATTGTGGTGGGTCTGTCATTTGTCGCCTTGGCTAAGCTGACCTGCATTTCCCAGTGTTCTCCTTCCCAGTTAAAGTGGCCCAGGAGAGAGATCCTTGGGTGACATTTGGAGGGTGGGAGTGACCCAGCAGCCATTTTGTAATTCACACGTCTTGTCATTTGTCTTCTGGCTCCCCTTGTTGGCGGAAGGCAAGTGACAGCAAGTGCTCCATCAAGGTCAAGGGCAACGAGAACTAACATGGGCTCCAGTCCATCCTTACAGTCTGCCGCTTGTGCTTGTGGGTTGCCACTTGTTCTTGCCCTCCCCTACTTCTATCCATCTTCCCTTGCTAGCTGTTTGCCCTGTGGACGTGCGTTTTCAGCAGGAGAAGCAAAGACAACAACCTTACAGAGACTCTTTCCTGGCTGTTACATTGGCATTGAGGTCAATTCCTGTAACACATCCATACCTGTATGTATATTCATTCTTGGTGGTTCTGCTTCTCTACTCGCACCTTGACTGATAAAGCCCCTTGAGGAAGGAAAGGTCTTCAGCCACCATTTCAGTGTTACTATGTATAATGTGTTCCGAAGGAAAAATAATATGTAGTACCACTATAAATCTATATTACATAAAGAGGAAAATAAATGAGATATCCAAAAGCTGGTTACTACTAGAATCATTACTTATTTAATTTTTACTTTAACTCTTTCCCCCCACAAAATACATGACTTGGTTAGCAAAAAGAGACAAGTGTAATACTGGGGGGAAAAGGGAACACCACAACTATGCCAATAATAAGGGTCCCTACAGTTACAGGGACGGGCGAGAGGGCTCTGAGCTCCCTGATGAAGTTTGACTATGTGGTGCCTGGGTGGCTCAGCCGTTAAGCATCTGCCTTCGGCTCAGATCATGGTCCCAGGGTCCTGGGATCGAGCCTCGCATCAGGCTCCCTACTCAGCGAGGAGTCTGCTTCTCCCTCTCCCTCTGCCCCTCCCCTGCTTGTGCGCTCTCTCTCTGTCAAATAAATGAGTAAAATATTTTTTTAAAAAAAGAAAACAAACTATCTGACTAAATATTTTAACCTACTCACATTGGAATAACAAAGAAATACTCAAAACTCTTGTTTCTACAACTGGTTACACGGTCATAGTTGGCGTTCCTAACTACCTTCTTCCACTACCCAGTCCTCATTCCCTTCGCCCTCGGCAATCACCTCAGCTGATCGTGGGTCTCTAGCAGGTGGGATTTTTCTGACTCCTGGGCATGGTGTGTGTGTTAAGCTCTGTAACAAAGAGTTCCAGCCACCAAGGTGAGGTAGTAAAAACTGACACAGGTTTCAGTCTGCCCTTGGGGGCTCCAGCTCGTGCCTCTATGCTCAATCTTGTCCTTGATCTTTCTCCACTTTACATCCATCTTCCCTTCCCCACTGTCTGCCCCTGAACTTCAAGTTCCAACATCAGTTGGGAGGACAGCATCCTTCTAGCTTCTGCAATTGCGTAAGGGCAGATCCCTGTCGCGAATAGATATCTCCTAGTGTTCTGCTCCTCTGATTGAACACTGTTATGTGAAACGTTATAAAAATTCCCTTTAAACCTAAGAACAAGAAAAGGATCCCTGTTATCACCACTTTATTTAATACGTATCAGTGATTCTTGCCAGTGACTTAGGAAAAGAAAAGAAAATTAAAATGTCAGAAACAAAACTGTTGTCATTTGCAGATGACATGATTATCTTCATAGAATTGACAATTAGAACTAATGAGAGGGTATGACAATGTTGTTCGATGTAAGTTCAAATACCAAACCAATTGCTTTCTTCTATACCAGCATCAAAAAATTATGAAATGTAATTTTTTAAAAAAGAACATTTAAAATAGCAATAGAAGCTAAAGTCTTTTGAAATGAATATAACAAAAAAATTCACAAGACATCCATAAAAATTATACAATTTTAATGAAAAACATAAAAGATGACAATAAATGGGAAGATATATACCATATTGGTTGGGAATTCTCAAAATCATAAACACATAAAGTATTCTCAAATTGATCTATAAATCCAATGTAATTTTAAATCAAAATCTCAACAGGATCTTTCTTGGCACGTGACAATGTCAAAATTCCTAAGAAAGGTAGAGGACCAAGAGCAGCCATGGCCATCTTAAAGAGAAGAAGAGAAAAATTATCTTTCACATATGAAAACTCATTATAAAGCTACAATAATTAAAAGTACTGCTATTGGTGTAAAGCTAGGTTCGTTGGCCATGGGAATAGAATGGAGAAAGTAGAAACAATCTTGCATATAGTTTCAAATTTAGTATTGGACAAACGACATCATAAATAAGTCTGGAAAGAATGAACTTTTCATTCAATGGTGCTGGAACAATTGTTAAATATGGGGGGGGCGAGAATAAAAACATTATAATCAAGCCCCACTCCATGCAAAAAAAAATAATTCCAGTTGACTGAAGACCTAAATGTGAAAAGTAAAGCTTTGAAATGATATAATAGACCATATTAAATTTTTTTAAACTTCTGTATTAGAAAGACAGAGAAATGACAAACCATGCTTTTTTTTTAAATTTTCACCTTTTAAATATACATATTGAAATGTTTATGGATGAAATGATATGATATCTGGGACTTGCTTTAAAATAACCCAGGAAGCAAGAAGAGAAATTGGTGGGTGGTGGGGGGAAGGCTGGGGAGCAGATTGGCTATAAATCAAACAAGATTGGCCAGGAGTTGATGATTCTTAAATCTAGGTCATGCATACATAGGGGTTTATTACACTATTTTCTCTAGTTTACCATATATTTGAAACTCTGCCTTTAAAAAGTTTTAAAAAGAGAGAGGGAAAGAGAGATGATACTTAAAAACAAAATCAAGACATAGACTGGGAGAAAAATTTTATAACACATAACTAGCAAAGAATTGGTAACCTCAACATAGAAAGAACACCACTGTATCAATAAGAAAATGATAATCAACTCCTAAAAAAAAAAAATAGCCAAAGGTTTGAATAGGCAATTCACAGAGGAAAAAACACAAATTGGCAATAAATATGTAACATATGTTCAAAGATCAACTGCTCTTCTAATCAGGAAAATATAAATTAAATACCATTTTACAATGAAATATTTGACACACAGCAGATTGGCAAAAATTGAAAAGGTATGACAGTCTGAGAACACGAAGTGACCGTGAGGCTCTGAAGCTCTTAAGAGCCTTCAGAAGAGCGACTTGGAGGATGCCTGGGTGGCTCAGTTGGTTAAGCGTCTGCCTTCAGCTCAGGTCATGATCCCAGAGTCCTGGGACTGAGTTCCGCATTGGGCTCCTTGCTCTGCAGGGAGCCTGCTTCTCCCACTGCTTGTGTTCTTTCTCTCTCTCTCTGACAAATAAATAAATAAAATCTTAAAAAAAAAAAGAGTAATTTGGAGAGCAGGCTGACCATACATAGTAAAGTTGATTATGTGTCTACCCAACAGCCCGAGTCCACGTGTCCATATCCACCCTGGCGCAACTCTCCCAGGTGTGACCAAGGAAACACGTACATGTGTTTACTTTAACAGTCTAATTGTAGGAAAAAATGGAAATAAATTTGACTTGCATCAATTTAGGAATGGTTAAATAAATAGGAAATAATAGGAATTTTTCAGCACTCATATATGTATGAGAATGATGAACACCAACTTTAGGATCCTGGATCTTTTTTAGGAGGAGAAGGAAGGTAAGAGTAAAAGATGAAGTCTTATAGCTAAAACAGAATTATTTCATTTCCTTTCATTTCATTTCACTTCATTTCACTTCATTTCATTTCATGAGAATATAGTCACCAAGGCCAATGTTAATGTCTGTTATTTTGAGGTAAAGGGTATATAATTGTTCACTATTCTGTCTTTTTGTGTGTTTTTAATGTTCTTTAATATAAAGTATTTTAAAACCGAGAAATCTTTATTCTTTTTGATTTATGCCATGCCGAGTGATAAGTGCGTACTTTTTGTCTTGTTTCCCACTAAAATAATTATTTTAGCATAGCTTAAATACGGCTAACATCACACATTGGCTAGAACCCTTAAACACTGTTAAATATTCCTTTAAAATAATTCATTTAGGAAAATAAAGCTCTGGGCTTTATTTTACTTTATCTTCATCTAAACGTTTGCCCTGGCATTTATAAGAGCCTGGAGTCAGGGCGCCTGGGTGGCTCAGTCGTTAGGCGTCTGCCTTCAGCTCAGGTCATGATCCCAGAGTCCTGGGATCGAGCCCCGCATCGGGCTCCCTGCTCAGCACGAAGCCTGCTTCTCCCTCTCCCACTCTCCCTGCTTGTGTTCCCTCTCTCGCTGTGTCTCTCTCTGTCAAATAAATAAAATCTTAAAAAAAAAAAAAAAAAGGAGCCTGGAGTCTCGTGAGTGTGTGATTATAAAACCCTTGCAGAGTTTTAGGCCTTGATCTGGCATCTAGTTCAACATCCAAATGGGTTGAGTTTCCCACCAAACAGGCCACAGACAAAAATACAGATGGGGAAATGTCTCGGGTAAAGCGTAGGGCGACCCCAGTGTGGAGGTTTCTACTTTCCTAGGGAAAATCCATTTTCGTATTGCCATGGCAAGCAGTTCTAAGACAGTGCTGTTATTTTAATATGAATTTTGAGCACTGTCTTGCTCTTATGTTAATTTAAGAAACAATTCATTCAAACGGCTCGCACCCACTTGAAGACAACACCCATGGAGATTCCTGGAGCCCCCATATGGGGTCTTAAGAGTCCTTGGGGTATGGAGGTTCATTACATATTCCCTGGCTGGTAAGAGAGTTTCTCCCCTCCACCCACATACATAAACATATACGACCTAAGCAAACTTTGGCTTTGAGGTATCAGGATCAAAGAACAAATGGCCAGGCCCAGAGTCCTGGAGTCCCAGGACTATGTTCTCTGTTTGCATTAGCAGAGTTTCCCCCAAGACCTCAAACCCCGTTACAGGCTTAGTGGGGTCGTTGTAATGCCTGAAATATACACAGGATTGGCAAGATAAGAAATATATCATGGGCTTCTCCTTCTTCTTCAGAATTAAAGCTCTAGGTTAGACAGGGAGAAGACAAATGAGACACAAGCTCTGAATTATTCTTTTTTATTTATATGCTTCAGCAGTTTGTGGTTGCCTTATCTCCTGGAGGTTGAAACTAATGAGAGGCTGAATAATTTCGCGTAAGTCAAGAAAATGGAGATTGGGTATGTTTGGAACAGTCGTTACATAAAATATGGTTGTTTTTATTGCTTTTAACTTTTGTTTGGTAGACTATCTTGTTAATTCAATAAAAAAATTTATGAAGGTGAATGAGTAACGTTTGTAAGTTTCTTTAAGCTCCTTGGATGAAAGGTGCTATATAAAACTGAAGTATACTGTGTTGCATTATTATTTTATTTTATAAGCTCTGCAGCATAAAAAAGCTGCAAATAAAATCTCTCAACGGTTTCAGGAGGATGAACATTATCTTCCTAGTTCTGGGAATAGATCTTCAGGCTTTTGTGAAAGTGGCAACTGCTATTTTTTGTTGCTGTTCAAGTTTTTTATGCTCAGAGGCAGATATTGACAGGTGAGTTTTCTGTTGGAATTGTGTGGAGTGTGTGTGTGTGTGTGTGTGTGTGTGTGTGTGTGTGTGTGTGTGTGTCTGTGTACTCCGACGGGAAATGGGTCGCACCCAGGGTGAGTCAGACATTTGATTAAATGTCAGTTTATGGTCAGTATTTATTTCTGGCTGCTAGTGTGTATTGCCATTTGGAAATTGGCATATTGTTAAGAAAAATAGGCAATTTGGGGAGTGCTTATTCTCAAGGGTCCAGAAGCTGAAAAATGTGTGCCTTGTCATCTTGTGCCATCCCTGAAATGTATATGCCCTGCTCCAGAATGAAATGGCTCAACAAAGCTAAATTGAGTGCCTTTATGAAATTCTCACGTCATGGGGCGCCTGGGTGGCTCAGTCATTAAGCATCTGCCTTCGGCTCAGGTCATGATCCCAGGATCCTGGGATCGAGCCCCGCATCGGGCTCCCTGCTCCGTGGGAAGCCTGCTTCTCCCTCTCCCTCTTCCTCCCCTGCTTGTGTTCCCTCTCTCGCTGTCAAATAAATAAATAAAGTCTTAAAAAAAAAATTCTCACGTCATAATCCCAAGCTGTGGTTGGTGAATTCGAAAGTTTAAGACAAGTTTAATACCCTGCCAGCATGCAGGAGGTGAAGAAAGGAAGCAAAGCGCTTTTGCATCAAAGGTTAAATAACTATGACAGACAATGGTGTATGGCAGAAGGTGCCAGATGGGTAATATCCGAAGTAAATGCTGTGTATTCAGAGGCAGACGTGGAGAAGCCGCCAGCCTCAGGGATAAATAGGAAAGCCGTCATCAGACAACGGGACAGTGGAGCTGAGAGACTGGGTGGAATGGAGTTGTCGGGGAGGGAATGGGGTGGGGGAGGTGAAGTTGGACACTTAGCTTGATAATACATCACACTGAAATAATATCATAAACAATTGTCTATTTTCTCCCTCACTTATAATTATCCTCAATTATTTATTTCCATTAAGCTCTCTCCCTCTTCAGTTTTTGTCCTTAATTTAAGTCTCTAAATATGAATATGCATGCTGCCCAGGAGGGAGACAAAAGCACAAAGGAACAGGTGGCAACAGGCAATGTTGGTTGATAATGATAATGTTTAAAATATTTTATTTTATTTGACATTGGATCTCTTCCTCACTCTTCTTCATCCAACAGGCTCACGACATCGTCAGCAGCCCTGAAACCCTTTGTGCGCCCATTGTATCTCTTCCTAATTCTTTTTTTAAAAATATTTATTTATTTGAGAGAGCGAGAATGAGAGAGAGAGAGTACATGAAAGGGGGGAGGGTCAGAGGGAGAAGCACGCTCCTCGCTGAGCAGGGAGCCTGACGCGGGACTCGATCCCTGGACTCTGGGATCATCACCTGAGCCGAAGGCAGTCGCTTAACCAACTGAGCCACCCAGGCGCCCTCTCTTCCTAATTCTTTCCATCTTAGTAGCCTGGCTTTGCTGTCAGCCATCTTCAGAGTTTGATGTAAAACAAAATCAAACAGATGTAGAGAAATCAGAACCCTCGTGTGCACTGCTGGTGAGAATGTAAATGGTGCAGTCACAGTGGAGAACAGTTCGGTGGTTTCCCGAAATGTTAAACACAGAGTTATCCAATGACCCAGCAATTCCACTCCTGGGTATATACCCAAGAGAATTGAAAGCGGGCGTTCAAGCAAACACATGGACACAAGTGTTCAAAGTGACATGATTTATAACAGCCAAAAAGTGGAAACAACCCGAATGTCCATCAACTAACTGGAGGATGGGTAAGCAAAGTTTGGTCTATCTAGACTACAGACTGTTTTACAGCCATACCAAGGGATGAAGGACTGACACACGCTAGATCACAGATGAACCTTGAAAACATTATTCCGAGGGAAAAAAGCCAGTCATGAAGCCCACATATTGTATGATCCCACTTACATGAAGTGTCCAGAAAAGGCAAATCCACCAAGACAGAAAGCTGCTTACTGGTTGCCTAGGGCTGGGAGGTGAGAGGGTTTGGGGAAAAAAGGGGACGACTGCTAAAAGACCACTTTGGGGTGAAGAAAATATTCTAAAATTAAATTGCAATAAGAATAAAAAAAGAAAAGAAAAGAAAAAAAGAAAATTAAATTGCAGTGATGGTTACACCTACGAATATACTAAAAACCATTGACTTGGACACTTGTATCTTATGTGATTTGTAGCTCAATGAAACCATTTGGGGATTCAAACGTAGTCAGATTTTTAAAAATCTTTCCTTGCTTTGAATTTCAGCTCTTCCCCTTGATAGTTGTGTTCTCCTGCTGGTGGCCATGCAACGGCTGTTACTGTATGCGCATATCTTCCTCTACAATTTCCTTGGATCACATCTTTTCACTTTAGACACCTCTAGAACTTTTCTGGTAACCTATCCCAAGGTTTGACTTTTCTTTTCTTTCTTTTTTTTTTTTTAGATTTATTTATTTTAGAGAGAGAGCGAGTGCACGCACGTGCTAGCTGAGGGAGGGGCAGTGGGAAAGGGAGAGAGAGAATCCTAAGCAGACTCCACGCTGAGCACAGAGCCTGATGTAGGGCTCGATCTCACAACCCTGAGATCATGACCTGAGCTGAAACCAAGAGCCCAATGCTCAACCAACTGAGCCACCCAGCGCTGCAAGGTTTGACTCTTCTGCATCAGGTGGTTAAAAGGAAACAATTGTGCCTTTATCAGTTCCTCTTTATGCTTGGAGATTAACATTGGCTTCTTACCAAATGTGGTATCAGGGAAATGACACCATTTTTGCAACAGAAAACCCAATGTTTCTGATACAAGCTGAGAGTTTATTCTTTACATGAGAGAAAACCATAAAATTATGTGTGTGTTTTTTTAAACAAACTGACTAGAATGTACACTTCTGAAAAGTTTGAGCATCTTCCAGGTAGTCTCTTTATGAGGCTTTGCATCAATGCCAAGATTGATGAAATCGTTGCTTAAATGTTTCTGAAACTCTTATTTCGCTAGATTTGCCTCCAAAAGCATGAAAAGGAATTATTTTAAACTACCCTGAATGGCAATGCATGTTTGTCTTTTAATGGTGATTTGATTTTTGGAAACACTCAAAAGCAACCCATGTTTGATAAGTAGGTCAAAAGACCAATCTGGAAAATATCTTTTAATGTCAAAGATGAAACATGACTCTAGGGTAGTGAAACTTTTCTTTCCCAGGTTATTCAAACTAAATCAAAAAGCACTTTAAAAATAAGAGTTTCAAAAAATAATTTGAGTAGTGACGGTATTATTGGAATGAGCCTCTGGCTTCTCCCCAAACACAATGGCAGGGACTTTACACAGATTATTCCAATAAATCCTTCCAATAGTTCTGCAGAGTAAAAATCATCCCCATTTTACTGATAAGGAGACAAGGTCAGAGAAGCTGAACCATGCACCCAAGGATACCCAGCTGTCCTGAGACAGAACTGGTTCTCAAATTTCCCACCTTCTGACGCTCCATGGGACCAAATGAGTAATACATTCTCTCATCTTAGGTTTTTTTTTTAAAGATTTAATTATTGGTTTGAGAGAGAGAGAGAGCACGCGTGCACACACATGCAAGTGGGGGGAGGGGCAGAGGGAGATGGGGAGAGAGAATCTCAAGCAGACTCCCTGCTGAGCAGGGAGCCTGATCATGACCTGAGCCCAAATCAAGAGTCTGGAAGCTTAACCAACTGAGCCACTCTGGTGCCTCTCATCTTAGTTTTAAAAGTTAGTCGCTTTGCTTTATTCTTGGAGTGGTTTACAATTTTTATTTCCTCATCCTACCTGCTGTGTGCATGTCCAAGTTTAAAGTAGACCAAGTCTTCCTCAAAGACCTGAGACTTTCCCCCCCTTTCTTATCTCCTCACTTCAGATATTGAACTACATATTAAGCTTGGGCAGGCAAAATTTGAATGCAGTACCTTTTTCCTGCAATAGCTCCAAAACTTCTCATTTATCCTGTGTCAAAATTATCACAGATTCAGAGTCAGTACAGTCCAAATTAATGAAGGTTTGCCATGCTCCCTCTCTGAGCCCCTTGGAAGGCCCCCAGGTCATGCATCATCCAATGTTGTGCTTTTTAGCTTATGAAATCTGAAAACATAGCCTAATGGAGCAAGACCAAAGAAAGGTGTTAGGAGGATAATGTTAAAATCTGTAATGACATTAAAACCATGACTATAACTAGAGGAACTGTCCATCCATGGAATGAGTATATTAGTGTAAATGAATTAAGAGTTTGAAATTAATGAGGTCTATTAATTGAGTTGATTCCTGTAATCTGGTAAAATTCAAATAGCGGGGTGCCTGGGTGGCTCAGTTGGTTAAGCATTTGCCTTCGGCTCAGGTCGTGATCTCAGGGTCCTGGGATCAAGCCCCACGTCAGGCTCCCTGCTCAGTCTGCTTCTCCCTCTCCTTCTGCCCACCCCCCCCCCGCTTGTGTGCCTTCTCTCTCTCTCTCAACTAAATAAATATTTTTTTAAGATTTTTATTTATTCATGAGAGACAGAGAGAGAAAGAGAGAGAGAGAGAAAGAGGCATGAGAGACAGAGAGAGAGAGGCAGAGGGAGAAACAGGCTCCCCGCTGAGCAGAGAGCCCAATGTGGGACTTGATCCCAGGACCCCGGGGATCATGACCTGAGCCGAAGGCAGATGCTCAACCATCTGAGCCACTCAGGTGCCCTAAATAAATAAATTCTTAAAAAAAAATTCAAATGCATCTTCTTTTTATTGGTCCATGGGCTGCCTGACCGGACAACACTAGAACCTTTGGAAAGCCGGTTTGGCTTAAAAATAGGTTAATACTCAAAATCATTTTAGCAGGGCCACACTGAGGGTAGCTTAACTACCACTTGCTTTAGAGCTGTGGGTTCTTGGAATTAGTAAAAGTAATAATAATAGCTAACACTTACATCGTACTGCCTATGTGCCTAGTACTGTTCTAAGTTGATTCAACTTTCATTAGCTACGTGGTAGGTGCCATTATCACCATCCTCATGTTACCAGTGAGGAGATCAGGGCACAGGTTTGTGAAGTGATTTGTCCAGGGTCACACAGCTAGTAAGTAGTGCAACCAGAATTTAAATGTATCCTAAAGCATTGCACATAGCCTCTCTTCCTGGTGGGAGGCAGCTTGGCAGAGAGGATGGGGCTGGCAGCTAAAGACAATCTCTTTTCCATGGGCCAGAAAGATTTTTGCCCTGCAGTACATTCATGAGCTTATCTGAGGGGGGAAAATGTGTAAATCTTCAAACACAAAGGATCGGAAGAATTTGGCCAAAGGGATATTAGTAAAAGTGATACAAGCTGGGGTTGAAATGTGCTTGCACAGCTGGGCTGCTTTCCTTTTGCTGGTCATGGCCATGAGAGTTACACGCTCTGGGGAGCCAGCTGGTCCCAAGAGGATGAGATACATGTGGAGCAGACTTTTGACCCAACCCCAGCTCAGCCTAGCCTACACCAGCCAACTCCCAGCCGGATGTGTCACTGAAAATGAACAATCGTTGCTTTAAGCCACTGGATTTTGAGGTGGTTTGTTTTATAGTAAGACTGTGGCCATAACTGATGGATTAACCTTTTTTTTTTTTAATTTTAGATACCAGTTCCTCTCGCCCATGAACACACCTATGTTCCCCTATGTTTAATTACAGCAAATACAACCACCTTTCCTTCTGCCATCAGCTTTCTCCTTTAATTCAGCTTTATACCATCACACTCATCTTGTTTTCCTTCTTAGCCCTTCTGACACACTCCCCCCCCCCCCCCCCCCCCCCCCCCCCCCGCCAATTGACAACCACCTCTGTGACTGGATTCATGGCACTGTGATCCTGGCAGTAACACAGCTGATCACTGCCCCTCTCTATTGTTATGCACACTGCGATCTTTTTGGTTAAAATAATCCAAACAAATATGACCTGGAGGAAAAAAAACCGACCAATTTGCAAAAGCCAAGAACAACTCACCGATTTTCTTTGTCTATTTTATGAAGTGCTTCTAAGGGACAATGTATGGTTTCCAAAACATCTTTTAATCAATTGCCACCTGTGCCTTTTCAGTAAATGTGCCCATAGCAGTCATTCACATTTTGGTGGAAACTTAAATCACTCTTCCAAAATATTTCTATTTGATTTTTATTGAAAGATTTTCAAACACACTCAGAAAAGTTGCAAGAACAGTACAATGAAATCCCAAACACCCTTCACCCACATTCAGCAATTAACATTTGCCACATTTGTTTTATTATTGTCTCTCTGTTTCTTTTTCTCTAATTTTTACTGAATCATTTGAGAGTAAGTTGCAGACATCGTGGCCCTTTACCCCTAAATTCTTCAGTATGCAATTCCTAAGAACAAGGACATTCCCTTATAGGATCACTGCTAAATTATTCAAATCAGAAAATTTCATGTTCATGTAATGCTATAATCTGATATACAATCTGTATTCAAATTTTGCCAATTGTCCCAGTAATATCCTTTTTTTTTTTTTTAAGATTTTATTTATTTATTTGAGAGAGAGAGAGAATGAGAGATAGAGAGCATGAGAGGGAAGAGGGTCAGAGGGAGAAGCAGACTCCCTGCCGAGCAGGGAGTCCGATGTGGGACTCGATCCCGGGACTCCAGGATCATGACCTGAGCCGAAGGCAGTCGCTTAACCAACTGAGCCACCCAGGCGCCCCTCCCAGTAATATCCTTTATGGCCTTTTTTCCTCTTCTTTGGATTCCCTGAATCCAATTCAGGATCACAGATTGCAATTAATTGTCACATCTCTCTAGTCTCTCTCTCTCTTTTTTTAAAATATTTTATTTATTTATTTGACAGAGAGAGACACAGCGAGAGAGGGAACACAAGCAGGGGGAGTGGGAGAGGGAGAAACAGGCTTCGCGCTGAGCAGGGAGCCCGATGCGGGGCTCGATCCCAGGACCCTGGGATCATGACCCAAGCCGAAAGCAGACGCTTAATGACTGAGCCACCCAGGCACCCCTCTCTCTCTCTTTTTTAAGTTTTATTTATTTAAGTCATCTCTACACTCAAAGTGAAGCTCGAATTCACGACCCCAAGATCAAGAGTACTGCACCCTCCTCCGAGCCAGCCAGGAGTCCCTAATCTTTTTTGATCTAGAACAGCTTCTTAGCCTTTTTTCAGCTTTCATAACAACAATATTTTGGATATAATACAGGCCAGTTATTTCCTAGAGTGTCTTTCAATTTAGTACTATATGAGGTTTCCTCATGATCAGATTCAGGTTATGCATTTTTAGTAAGAATACTACATAGATGGCATTTATGTTTTAAATTCTATTTCTAATTGTGATGAAGACAATATGTAATGTAATTTGAAGACTATCAGGGAGAGAGAAGTTAACCATTCTACCTATATTTGAAGCTAATATTATTTCTTTGTGGTATATTCATTGTGATCTGAAAGAATAGCATAATTTAACAAGAGCATATTGTAATTACTGTCATGCAGTAATTATGGAAAGATTTTGGTTCAAAATCTTCCTAAATTTTAGAGCCATAGAAAGGTGCCTTCAATTTTATGAACTTCCTAGGTGTGAACAACTGTGCTGGGAGAGGCAAGGAGGCCATTTAGGCATCAGATCATGATGAGACTAGATGACCACCAAGGTGCTTTCTGACCCTAATATGTCTTCCAAGAAGGCTAATATATGCATTGGCTCCAACTTTTTAATTGCAAGGATATCAGTCATTGAATCAGCTGGAAATTGTTTAGTATATTGAGTCTACACATCATACAAGAAGATGCTCAATTTCACTCAAAATTAAAGCAATGTAAATTAAAACTGTGCTGAAATGCCATCTTTTACCTGTGAAATTGGCAAAACCTAAAGGTTTAATAACACACTGTGCTGGTGAAGATGTGGGGTGTAGGCAGTCTTGTGTATTACTGGTGAAAACAAAAATTGGTATACAAACTCTTTGGAAGGTAATGTAGCAATGGCTTTCGAAATTATAAATTTATCTCTGAAAACTATAAAACACTGATGAAAGAAATTGAAGATGACACAAAGAAATGGAAAAATATTCCATGCTCATGGTAGAAAAAATATTGTTAAAATGTCTATGCTACCCAAGGCAATCTACACGTTTAATGAAATCCCCATCAAAATACCACCAGCATTTTTCACTGAACAAACAATCCTAAAATTTGAATGGAACCACAAAAGACCCCGAATAACCAAAAAAAATCTTGAAAAAGAAAAACAAAACTGGAGGCATCATAATTCCGGACTTCAAGTTATATTACAAAGCTGCAGTGATCAAGACAGTATGGTACTGGCACAAAAATAGCCACATAGATCAATGGGACAGAAAAGAAAACCCAGAAATGAACCCACAGTTATATGGTCAATTAATCTTTGACAAAGAAGGAAAGAATATCCAATGGGAAAAAGACAGCCTCTTCAACAAATGGTGTTGGGAAAACTGGACAGCAAGATGCAGAAGAATGAATTGGACCAGTTTCTTACACCATAAACAAAAATAAATTCAAAATGAATGAAAGACCTAAACATGAGACCTGAAACCAAAAAGTCCTAGAAGAGAGCACAGGCAGTAACAGGTAGCAACTTCTTCCTAGATATGTCTCCTGAGGCAAGGGAAACAAAAGCAAAAATAAACTATTGGGACTACATTAAAATAAAAAGGTTCTGCACAATGAAGGAAACAATCAACAAAACTAAAAGGCAAACTGTGGAATGGGAGAAGATATTTGCAAATGACATACCTGATATAAGGTTAGTATCCAAAAAAAAGAACTTATAAAATTCAACACCCAAAAAACAAATAATCCAATTGAAAAATGGGCAGAAGGTATGAGCAGACATTTCTCCAAAGAAGACATCTGGATGGCCAACAGACACATGAAAAGATGCTCAATATCACTGATCTGCAGGGAAATGCAAGTCAAAACTACAATAAGATACCACCTCACACCTGTCAGAATGGCTAAAATCAACAACACAAGAAACCACACGTGTTGGCAAGGATGTGGAGAAAGGGGAACCTTCTTGCACTGTTGGTGGGAATGCAAACTGATACAGCCACTTGTGGAAAACAGTATGGAGCTTCTTCAAAAAGTTCAAAATAGGACACCCTATGATTTAGCAATCGCACCGCTAGGTATTTACTCAAATACAACAATACTGATTCAAAGGGATACATACACCCTAATGTTTATAGCAGCATTATCTACCATAGCCAAATTATGGAAATAGCTCACATGACCATGAACTGATAAATGATAAAGAAGATGTGGTATATGTATATATATATATATATATATATATATATATACATACATACACAATAGAATATCACTCAGCTGTAAAAAAGAATGAAATCTTGCCATTTGCAACAATGTGGTTGGAGCTAGAGGGTATTATGCTAAGCAAAATAAACCAGTCAGAGAAAGACAGATACTACATGATTTCACTCGTATGTGATATTTAAGAAACAAACAAGCAAAGGAGGAAAAAGAGAGAGAGGGAGAGGCAAACCAAGAAACAGACTCTTAACTCTAGAGAACAAATGGGTGGTTACCAGAGGGCAGGTGGGGGGCAGTGAGTGAAATAGGGGATGGGGATTAAAGAGGGCACGTGTGATAAGCACCAGGTGTTGTATGGAAGTGTTGAATCACTATATTATATACCTGAAACTAATATTGTGCTGTATCTTAACTAACTGGAATTTAAATAAAAACTTTAAAAAATTATAAATTTATTTGCCCTTCAAAGAGCAATTAAATGTTGGGGAATTTATTCTACAGATATCCTAGCATACTTGGAAAATGATACAAACACAAGGAATACTCAAGGCGGCACCATTTGTAACTGCCAAAGATTGCAAACAAAGCAGTGCACATCAATAGCAAATTGGTTAAATAAATGTTTATGTATCTATCCAATGGAACACATGCAGATGTCATAAAAAAGGTGGTAGGGGGAAACTCTCCATGTACTGATGCAGAAAGAGCTCTAAAATACAGTTAAGTGAAAAAATGCAACAGTTTTTATAGGCAGAACAGTTTTTATACTACCCTATCTTTGGTATAAAAGGAGGGAGACTACAGGTCTGTGTGCATATTTGCTTGTATGTCCACATACAAGGGCAGATGTCTTGGCAGATGGGGGGGGCACAAGGATCAGCAAGAGACTTTCACTGTATATCTTTTTGTACTTCCAGGTTTTTTAATCACAGAAATACCTTACCCATTACCTTACCTAAATGAACAGAATGAACAGAAAATGGCAAAACAAACAAAAACAAAGCTATGTTCCCCTTCTTGTCCGCCTGGAGTTATGAACTCCAGAGGCAACTTCCTAGCATTTAAGACTTTTCCTCCGATAAATGTGAGCACACGAGCCCCAGGTATCAAAAGGCATTTTCAGAAATGAGTGAGTGAGAGAGAGATTGAGAGAGAGAGAGAGAGAGAGGGAATGACTAAATTTGTTTTCTTCCAGAAAACCGAATCCCCATGAATTTGTAGAAGCATGATATAGCCGACCCTGTTGGTGCTCTGTGTAAATCCCCTTGGATCCCTGTTAACATTTTCTGTGAACTCCCCTCCCCCGACTTCTGCGTTTTCTGCTTATAATGGCCTGCACTTGTGACACTCTTTGGAGCCCTGCCCTTGGACTGTTAAATCTACTTTGCCCACTTGCAGAGAGAGCGAGAAATGCCTGGGTATTTACTTTCCCTGGGGCAGCCTCAACCAACTGACTGACCAGTGCAGGAGCATGAAGTCCTAGCTCCTTGCCTCTGGTCTGAACAAACTTGGAGGTGTAATTTATGTTCCAGATCTCTTCACAAGATCAGCCTGAGGCTGGGACTTTGCTTGAATTGCGCACTTACTTGGCTTTTTTCCCTTCCATCCCCTACCTCTCCCACCCCCTTCTTGGTTTCTCCTGGGAGTACTTTCCTTCATAAATCATCTGTATAGGAGTCCAGGTCCCAGGATCTCTTTCTGGAGAACATGGCCCAAAACATAGGGTTTATTAGATTCGGAATGGCTATAACATGACACTAAAATCTAATTGTTCCTAATACATGGATTTGAGAAATTGGGGTATCATTATTATAGGTTCCAATCCCACCTCTCAAACATTGCAAATACTCCAGATTATACCTCATTATGTAATTATTTTGCGAAGCATAATAATTTCAATACTTTGCTTCTGTGAGCAAATGGGTTTTACCACACATCTAATCATATTACCAATTTAGTTAATGTCGAAGTCCTGCCCCTGGGGTCTGGTATCTTAAAAGACTATAAATGGAATTTACAATGTTTCGGGTAAACTAATACAGAGGTAACAAAAGAAAAAAACCTCCCATATCATCTTGGGTTATCTACTAACCTCCTGAAGCATGAGATTTGATTTGATTTGATTACCTTTATTATTAGTTTTGCCTGCCTACCTAAAGATGTCATTAAAGCTCAAAGTGGAACACAGCTAATTTAGCAAAAGTTGATTTGTATTTCTCCCCCTGCGAACTTGTTTTCTCAAATATAACACATCTTTGCTCTTGCGAAAGGACCAGTTTCCTGAGCAAAATTTTCTATAGCCACTTCTCCATAAATATCACTTTGGTATCTGGAATTTTCCTACAGGTAAGAGCTTTGATCAAATGTTTGATCGTGCTACGAAGCATCTGTAGTACAGCAAAAGCCAGAGAGAACATTCTTGCCCTTTATGGGCTCCCGGTCTGGGATGGAGGAATTAACATCTACATCAGAGGTCGGCAAACTACAGCCTACAAGCCAAATCTAACTTACTGCCTATTTTGTCCCCACCCTGTGAGTTCAGAATAACTTTTAACTTTTTAAATCATTGAGAAAAAAAAAGCAAACTCAAAAAAGAATATTCTTTTGTGACACAAAAATTATGTGAGATTCGGATTTCAGTGCTCATAAATAAAGTTTTATTGGAACACCACCTCGCAGATTGTTTATGGCTGCTTTCAATTGAGTGGTTACGACAGAGAGAGTCTGGCCCTCTGTGGTAGGCAAAATAATGCCCCCTCCCCAGGTTTATCCCTGGAACCTGTGAAAATGTGACCTTAGACAGCAAAGGGGACTTGGCAGATGTAGTTAAGGTTACGGACCTTGAGATGAGGAGACCATCCTGGATTATCCAGGTAGGTCCAATCTAATCATATGAGCTCTGAAAAGCTGAGAACTCTCTCCACCTGGAGTCCTAGAAGGGTGACAGAGAGATTCAAGGTATGGGAAGGATTTGACATGCTTTTCCTGGTTTGAAGATAGAGGGGACAACATGGCAAGGAAGGAGTTTGTCCAATAGCTTTCCGAGAATTCAGTTTGGTAAGAAAAAATGAACTTGAACCACAGTCCAGTTTTTTCTTGGCCTGATCCAACATTTGGATATCCAGCCAAGCTACCTCTTTCCCCGCAAGAGAGCACAATTATAGTCTCTCATTATTCAGCTGGCACTACTAACAGATGTAACTGAGGGGAAAAAAAGTGTGTTCTATCCGTTTATGTATAGGCACCACTTCAAACACAGACTATTAATTTGTTTACTTATTTATTATCCATTCTCTTCGACTGAAACACATTCTTCGTTGGTAAGGGACTCTCTGTCTTGTTCATCATTCTCATCCCAGAGCCACACCTGGCACAAAAAAAGAGCTTGGAAAATATTTGTAGGATAGATGAAAACAGACTGCAGCCATTTGGATAAATACAATAAGATGCTGTAGGATATGTACGGACATAGGATTCAGGCAGAAAATGTCTCCTGCTCGTTTATATCTTGCTGGTCAAATAAGTCCATTTCTAGCTAAGATATATTCAAATCCCACTGATTAGGATAGTAAGGGTTTGGGGGAAGACAAAGACAACGATAGAAGCTTGAAATAGAAATATGTAGGGGCACCTGGGTGGCTCAGTCGTTAGGCGTCTGCCTTCGGCTCAGGTCATGATCTCGGGGTCCTGGGATCGAGCCCCACATCGGGCTCCCTGCTTAGCGGGAAGCCTGCTTCTCCCTCTCCTTCTCCCACTGCTTCTGTTCCCTCTCTGTGTCTCTCTCTGTCCAATAAATAAATAAAAAAATCTTAAAAAAAATTTTTAGAAATATGTAATGTGGTTCCTATTCTATTTTCAGAACACTTAAGGTAGGGTATTTAAACTTCAGGTTGAAGATAAACCTCTGGACCTGAATCACATGTATGATCCAGACTGTTTTTCAAAATAAAAATGAGGGGCACCTGGGTGGCTCAGTCGTTAAGCGTCTGCCTTCGGCTCAGATCATGATCCCAGGGTCCTGGGATGGAGCCCCGCATCGGGCTCCCTGCTCAGCGCGAAGCCTGCTTCTCCCTCTCCCACTCCCCCTGCTTGTGTTCCCTCTCTCGCTGTGTCTCTCTCTGTCAAATAAATAAATAAAATCTTTAAAAAAAAAAAACAAAAGAAAAACAAAGTAAAAATGGAAGCCAGTTTTTACAATCCTCTTTGTGGAAGCCAGTATGTATTAAGGCAGAAATAATGATTATAATGATTGATTTTAATTTAGCACAATTCTGTCTTTAATAAATGAAACCTTCTCTCTCTTAAAGAAATCTAAAATATCTCAGAGTGGTTGTCAAGAGAGGAGCGAGCTAAGCTTTGCAAAAAAAAAAAAAAGAAAGAAAGCGAGAGAGCATGATGTTCTTATGGGGAATTCTGAAGAGTATTAAAATTGACTAATTCATTAGAAGAGTCTTTTGTGAGCTTATTACAAGTTCTTCATTATTACAGGTCTTCCAGAAGAGCTTAAAGGGCTTTTGAATGCAAAATGAACACTACATCTTGCTTTGGTGTTTCCTAAATACCTGACTTTTTGAACATAGAGTAAGTAGATTAAAAAAAACAAAAACAAAAACCATACATATTTTCAGCGTTCCCAATGACTTTAAATGTTATTCTGTATGATCCAAATAGTTCGGCAATTTGTTTGTTGCTATTCCATTTGGTTCCATAAAATCTTTATCTCATACACAAAATATTTATATTAGCATGTACAAACATGTTTTGTTAACTCCTGACATACTCCAAGTTTACAATGCAATTCAATCCTTCTGGGATATTAGCACCCATCACGATCCCCTCATTCTTTAACGGGGCCGTGGTTTAGTGTAAAATCATGTAAATGCAAAACAACAACAACAGCAACAAAAAACACATCTCCTTTTTCCTCCTTGTGTGGTGGTCTTTGGGCCAGCTCCCCAGGTATCTGATTCATTTAAGGTTATTTGAAACCCCATCTTGAGTGGAAATCTTGCATCACCTCTTAAAAAGGTTTCAATTTACATGCCCCCCCAAATATTCATCCTCCTTCTAGTAACTGTTAAGAAAAATTGTACAGGAGTGAGAGACAAGGGAAAAAGGTAGATGTCACATCCTTTGAATATCAAATGAAGAAGGCTCACCCAAGGACTGTCTAGGGGAATGTACCTTGTTTGCTCACTTTATCATTCATTAAAAGTCAAAGACTTCATGAAGTTCTATGAGAACTTAAAGAATTTTGTCCTGTAGAGATTCAAATAATTTCTGTCCAGTAGAAAAGATAACCTCAGGGGTTATAGGGTTCTTTTGCCCTATAGGAAAGTTTTATATCTAACCCAGCTAAGTTATCCTTTATTAAACTACCTGTCCATATTGAGCTCCTGACATGCTCTTCAAACCCATCTTAATATCCTACTGGTTTCCACATTCATTAATGAGTTGAATAAAATCTTTGGCATATGTTCTTTTTATATGTGCACAAGAGTCATGATTTTACCTTTTTTGGAAATTATACTTTAGTGCCAGTTAATACCTCATGCCTCCACCTACAGGCAAGTAGGTTCTGGACCACCCCAATAAGAAAGCAGATTAGAGAGAACTTCAATGCAAAAAAAAAAAAAAATTACTGAGGTAAGGAAAAAAGATACCTTCAATCTTCGAAAAGGAAAAAAACAAATAAATCAATCACCATGGAAATGGAAAAGATTGGGTTCCAAAATCTCTGGGATCCTTTAGCTGATATATACTGAGAGCACTTCATTTCCTTTTTGCTCATTAAAAAAAAAAAAGTGATCCCTCATTTTCCTGAAGCATGACTCTTAGTCTATCCCCATTTTCAAAGGTCGCCCGAGTCATGTTTCAAGCTTGAGCAAGCATTTGGTTATTACCAGATTATTATCACCAGTGTCAGTCAAGTGGGGATAAGCCATGTCCCCTCCCCTCAAGAAAGTCACGGTCTCAGAGAGAGGGCAAAGGAGCAGAGTGGACACAGGTCAATGGAGGACAGAGGGATAGTCTGGAAGGATCTACTGATTTGTCTACAACTAGGAGTACATAAGTCTACAGTGAAAAAAGAGGGTAAAGGGTTCCACATGAAGAAGAGTTGCACCCTAAGGAAGAAAGACAGTGGGCTGAAGTCCAGCTGGATTTTCAATTATTTTTCTAAGAAATGAGAAAAGAACCTATGGATTAGGTACCCTTCCTTCAGAAATTATATTAAAGCCCTTAAGCCTTATAGCAGTTATTCGTTTAGCATTTTCTGAGAGGACCAAATTTGTGTTAATGTCTTTTTTAAGTTTCTTTTTTGTAGTAATCTCTATACCCAATGTGGGGCTTGAACCCCCACCCCAAGATGAAGAATCCCACGCTTTTCTGACTGAGCAAGCCAGGTGCCCCAAATCTGTGTTATTTTTAACTTTTTCAGTTAGTGAAGAGCAGTAACACACCCTTGAATGAAGTCGTTTTATGTGCTAAACTTTGGCCTTCTCTCCAATCGTGGGTGGTTGGGGATGGGGAACCAAGCCTCAGGGGACCTCCCAGTAAGACGGCAGCTTTGGAAAGGAGACCAAAGCCACCTGTGTGACATAAAGGGAACAGAAAGCCTGGGATCCAGTCTGGGGCAAGAAATGTCCCCTTGGGACACAAATAATGTGAGTCCACATATTAATATTGTATCATTGAGCTTGCCTCTCTGCCGTACACACCCCTCAAGCTGCCCATGAGTGACTCCTCCTCCTACTGCCTTGAGTTCGTTTTAATAAAACTACCTGTTCATTTGTTCTGATGTAAACGTATATGAGCTGGGGAATAAAGAAAAACACAAAATAGAAATTGCCCATGCCACCTCACAGAAGTAATATTCGGTATCTTGATAGAGGCCCTCTTTCTGTGTGTATTTTTTTTTTATACACCTGTATTCGTTTGCCAGAGCTGCCATAACAAATATCAGAAACTGGATGGCTTTGACAACAGAAATTTATTGCTTCATAGTTCTGGAGGTTAGAAGGCCAAAATCGAGGTGCCAACAGAGTTGGTTGTTTCTGAGGGCTGTGAGGGAGAATCTGTTCCAGAACACTCTCCTTGACTTGTAGATAGCTGTCTTCTCCCTGTCTCTTCACATTGTCTTCCTTCTCTGTGTATCGGTGTTCAGATCTCCCCTTTTTATAAAAACAGCAGTCATATTGGATTAGGGTCCACCCTCATTATTTCATTTAAACTCAATTAGCTCTGTAAACACCCTATGTCCAAATAGGGTCACATTCTGAGGTACCGAGGGTTGGGATTTCAACCTATCTTTTTTGGAGGATACAATTTAATCCATAACGATCCCTGACATATTGACTGAGTGGATTATTCTCTGTTTGCATCCTATTTCTCACCTCTCAGTCTTGCTCTATGCCCAGGGGCTGATCTGGATGGATGACATCAATGGCCCCTCTTCCTCTTGCTTCCAATTGGGTTGAGCCAATAGAAGGCACTGGCTGAAGAACAGAGGGCAGAAGGAGGGTGAGAGTTGGTATTTATTTGCTCAGTTTCTCCCCTCTTTGTCAGACCTAGGGGTAGTAAGGGTTTCCCACTAGTCCGAGTGCCTAGAAACCTCAGCATCTCTTTTTGATCTCCTTGACCCTATCACCCCCCCCCCATTAAGTAGTCTGTTTATTAAACACTCCCTAGTTAAAACCTTTGGTGTGGCATAAATTTCCTCTCTGGAGTCTAATACTTAGACATACAAGATATTTTATATAGTCAGCATACTATTTCTTAAGAAAAAAATACCTAAACCTTTGGAAATAAGGCAAAGGGGAGGAGGCACATCTTCTCAGTGTTGTACTGGGAACATTGTATAATAGAATTATTTAATTCTCTAAGAGAATGTCTCTGCGTTTGACTTCACTATTTACTATTTGATTAAAGCCCAGACACTGTGAAGTTATATGTTAACTTGTAGATTATTTCTGTCTGGTACAAAAGATAACTCCAAAGGTTATGGTTTTATAGCCTTATGAGTTAATCAGTTTTATACCTTATGCAGTGCATTCTAACATTCTTTATTCATGCCTGTGGATACCCAGTTCACAAAATGCTCTTTGAACCAGCTTTACAATCTCACTGATGCCCTCACTAATGAATCAAATGGATCTCTGTTACGTGTTTAGTCTATATTTATATGAGTTTAAGCTTTAAGTGTTTGAATATTATGCTTTGACATACTTCACACAGTTTTGCATTGTATTTTTTACACCTTATTTGTCATCAACTAATTTCACTCAACCATTCTGTAGGTTTTAGGGATTTAGGTTACTTGTAGTCTTTAGCTATTATAAATAAGCATTGCTGATGATACTCACTTTTTTTTTTTGAGAGAGAGAGAGAGAGAGGGAGGAAGAGGCAGAAGGAGAAGGAGAGAGAGAGAATTTTTTTTTATTAACATATAATGTATTATTTGTTTCAGGGGTACAGGTCTGTGATTCATGAGTCTTATACAATTCACAGCACTCACCATAGCACACACCCTCCCCAATGTCTATCACCCAGCCACCCCATCCCTCCCACCCCCCTCCACTCCAGCAACCCTCAGTTTGTTTCCTGAGATTAAGAGTCTCTTATGGTTTGTCTCCCTCTCTGGTTTCGTCTTGTTTCATTTTTTCCTCCCTTTCCCTACGATCCTCTGTCTTGTTTCTCAAATTCCTCATATCAGTGAGATCATATGATCCTTGTCTTTCTCTGATTGACTTATTTCACATAGCATAATACCCTCTAGTTCCATCCACATCGTTGCAAATGGCAAGATTTCATTTTTTGATGGCTGCATCATATTCCATCGTATATATGTACCACATCTTCTTTATCCATTCATCTATGGTTGGACATCTAGGCTCTTTCCGTAGTTTGGCTATTGTGGACATTGCTGCTATAAACATCGGGGTGCACGTACCCCTTCAGATCACTACATTGGTATCTTTGGGGTGAATACCCAGTAGTGCAATTGCTGGGTCGTAGGCTAGCTGTATTTTCAACATTTTGAGGAACCTCCATACTGTTTTCCAGAGTGGCTGCACCAGCTTGCATTCCCACCAACAGTGTAGGAGGGTTCACCTTTCAAGAGAGAATCTTAAGCAGGCTCGACCCCCAGCACAGAGCTCAGTGTGGGGCTCGATCTCACGACCCTGAGATCATGACCTGAGCGGAAACCAAGACTCCGATGCTTAACTGACTGAGCCACCCAGGCGCCCCCTGATGATAATCACTTTTAACTGTAGTTCACATGTAGGCAAATGTTTGTGGGAAGAGGAATGGTATAAAGTTTGCACTTGGCCTTCATCTTCCATATTCAAGATGGTACTGCCCTGCCTTCCTTCCCTGTCATACCTGCATTCCATCTCACTCCATTACAGGCACCAGAGTGTCCTTCTGGGACTTACAGTCCATTTGGGGCATGGTCTGAGCACACTCCTTGCTAACAATAGCACCTGACATGCAGTGAGTCTTTCCTATATACAGACAGTGCTAAAGCGCCTGATATGCATTATCTTGTTGGTCTTCATAACTACCAGTCAGCCAGGCCCTGTTATCATCTCCCTTTTCTCTGTGTGACAAGGCTAAGTTGGGATTTAAGCCCAGTTCCAACCATAAGGTCTGTGCTCCTAAGCACTGAGGTGGGAATTGACTGCAGAGGTATTAAAGACCTGAGTTGGTGAGTAAATGAATGGTTAAAGCCCTCCTGAAAGGACCACAGTAACTGAGTCTCACCACCTGGGCACAATGGTGGCTGGGGCTGCCTTCTAAGCCTTCTTCCTGGACCCTTCTAGCTTTTCTAGAGGGCTAGACAGTAAATATTTTAGGTTTTGCAGGGCAAATAGAGGGTCTTTCACATATTCTTCTTTTTTTAAAACCCTTCAAAAATATGAAAACCATTCTCTCATGGGCCATACAAAAACAGGCCTGAGCCAGATTGTGCCCATAGGTTTTAGTTTATTGACCCCTGTTCCAGGTCACTGACTCTCCCCATAGATTTGTCTAACCTTCTGTTACATCCAACCCCTGCATTCTTAATTTTGGTTATTGTATTTTTTTAGCTCTATTGAATTTTTTAGTTTAGTTTAGAGTTTTTATTTGGTTTGTTTTTATAGTTGCCAGTTGTCTGCCAAATTCTTAATTTTGTTTTTTATCTCCACAGGGAGAATCATTCTTTTTTCTTTTCTTTTCTTTCTTTTCTTTTCTTTTTTTTCTTTCCTTTCCTTTCCTTTTCTTTTCATAGATTTATTTTAGAGAGAGAGAGAGCACTGGGGGGAGGGGCAGAGGGAGAGGGACAGAGAGTCTCAGGCAGACTCAGGGCTGAGCAAGGAGACCAGGACCCTGAGATCACGACCTGAGCAGAAAACAAGAGTCAGACGCTTAACAGACTACACCATCCAGGCACCCCAGGAGGATCATTATTTTAAAATCTGTGTCTCATAATTTTAGTATCTATAGCTTGTGTGCATCTGTTTCTATTTTCTATAATTTCTGCTGGTTTTAATTTATGGCATATTCCCTTCTTATGTGTCTCATTATTTCTTGTCAAATTCTAGACATTGTATTTCCAAAATTGTTTGCAGAAACAATTTGATGCACGGATGTTCCCCTCCAAAGAAGACTAATGTTTATTTCAGAAAGGTATCTGGGCATGCCAGCAGTTTGGGATGTCCAGAACCCCTAGTATACCAGGATTCACTTAGTCCAAGTGTGGTGATTAAGGTGATTCCAGGCTGAGTTATAGCTCTTGGGAGAATTTACTTCTGGTTATAAGATGCAGCCCCTTGGGGTAAAGACCCAAATCTTCCCATGTTTCCTTGACAGGTTCCTCAATTTGGCAAAGCTGTGAAAATTCTGCTCAGTTTCTCAGCTTTCCTACTAGAATTAGTATAAGTTCCCAGGAGAAAAACAGCTCCCTGGATTTCCTCCTTCTCCTAGATCTTGGGAAGGTACATCTAGTTAGCTCCCTAGCGCCTTCACACAGACTTTTTTTTTTTTTTTTTAATTTCACCCACCTTCTCTAGTTGTCCCGAAGTCATGTGTGTGGGCTAAATTCCCTAGTCCACCATTCCAGAAGTGGGAACCCAGAGATAAATTCTCTATGCATGTGAATTTGGTCTTGTTATAGAAAGAAATAGTTGAGAAGAGGCTTAAACTATCCTTCAAAAATTCCAAAGAAAACAGATCAAGCAAAGAAACAAATAAAAACCCACTAACACATACCTGCTAATTTAGTTTAAATGTCATATTTCAATATATAATAATTGTTGAAATCCTTAATAACCAAAAACATTTCTAGGTCATTATTAATTATCTGTTATACTCTAAAATCAACAAAGGTTGACTGTATATTTTGAGATTCTTATTAAAAAATTAAAGTTAAAAAACAAATGAAAATAGTTTCCTTTGTGAACTAATTTTGAACTGTAATTTTAACAGAAGGCTTCTTGAATGTAAAAGAAAAAAAAAGGATTCTATATTGAAGATCACTTTCCTCTACTCTACTGAATAAGGGCTATTCATATATTCTCCATACTTGCTATGATGCCTGGACAGGTTTTCTTTCATAAAGTCCTTTATTAGCATACTGTTTTCTTTCTGCGCACAAGTGAAGTAGGCTATTCTAAGGACACAGCAAGACATAAAAAAACATTATTTTCTCTAATGTTCCTAGGAGAAAAAAACCCAAAACACTTACCTTCACTTCTTAGTCAGGGTGAGGCCCTGAGTAGCAAGCAGTCTTAACCATACAGATCATGGGCACTCTCCAACCTGAGGGAGAGTACTTCACAGCAAGGGCCCCCCAGAGGACATGGGAAGGAGTCTACATAGTGTTGGCCCAGCAACTACTTGCCCTGGCTTCTGTCCTGCAGCTGTTTCTTTGAGGGAGATGTGACAACTGTAGTCTTCATCATTGGCTGGAAGAAAATCTCGTTGTTTATGAAAATAAAGGCTAAGATAAAAGGCTGTTACCCAAGGTGACCTATTTCTCACCTAGCCCAGTGATCAGAGGGTGGGATGGAACATCCCAACCTTCCACGGAACATTTCAACTCACAGAATTTCTGCCCTGCAAATGCCACCTGTCTGCCCCCTTGTCCACTAACTATTATCTCCAATTCTGATATACTGGCCACGGGGGGTGTGGGTGGGTCTCACCAAGTGATTTGGATTTGCTGAGCCTCCCTTGTCATACCCACAACCTTTGTTTTGAGAACTCCTGATCGGATTTTTTGTGTTTTTTTTTTTTTTTTCTACTGGATGTTCTTTCTACTGACCTATATTTGCCTGATCATTTTAAGATGGGCAGCAGTTTTCTACAACGTCCCCCCTCCCTCGCATCTGATATAAGTCATACCATCTATCATGTGGCACAAGCTCTCCTGCATCTAGATAAAGTGGATTTGCAAAGACACCACTCTGGCAGAAAAGAAGAGCCAAGGACCTAAACAATGTTCTAAATATGTTTTCTTTATTTAGTATTACTCAGATTCTGTGTTTTTTTTTTTTAATTTTAATTTTACATACAGTAAAATTCACTCTTTTTGGTGTACAGTTCTGTGAGTTTTGATGAATGCGTATGGTTGTGAAATTACTACTAAAATTGATCTACAGGAGTCCCTTTGCCTCAAAGATACCCTCAGGCTCCATTGTCATCAACCTGCCCCCTACTCCCAGACCCTTGGCAAGTACTCATCTGTCTACTGCTCCTATGTTTACCTTTTCCAGATAGTCATATAAATAGAATCATAGAGTATGTAGCTTTTTGTGTTTGCGTTCCTTCATTTTGCAATAATACTTTCCTCCAGGTTTTTACATGTATCAGTAGTTTATTCCTTTTTTTTTTTATCACTGAAGAATGTTTTATGACATTAATATACCTCAGTTTGGATAAACGTTCATCCATTGAGGGATATTTGGGTTGCTTCTAGTTTTTAGCAATTATGGATAAAGCCTAGGTTTATCAGCGAACAGGTTTCTATGTGGACATAAAATTTCCTTTCTCCATGGTAAACATCCAGGGGAGAGATGGCTTAGTGTCATAGGAAAGGTATGTTTAATCTTACAAGGAACTACTAAGCCATATTCCAGAGTAGCTGAATTGCAACCAGCAAATTATGAGAGCTCTAGTTGCTCCTCAACTTCGCCAGCACTTTGTATTGCCATTATTATTAAAAGTGTTATCCATTGGGGTGCCTGGACGGCTCAGACAGTTGAGCATTAGGCTCTTGATCTCAGCTCAGGTCTTGATCTCAGGGTCCTGAGTCCAGCCCTCACTGGGCTCCATGCTGGGCATGGAGCCTACTTTAAAAAAAAATGTTATCCATTATAATAGGAATGTAGTGGTGTTTTGCTGTGGTTTTCATTTAAATTTCCCTAATGACCAATGATGTTGAGCATCTTTTCATGTGCTTATTGGCTATTTGTATATCTTCTTCAGAAAAATGTCTAGTCTACTCAAATCCTTTCCCATTTTATTAATGGGTTGTTTGTTTTTTATTGTTTACATTTAAGAGTTCTTTATATATTCTGCATACAAGTCCCTTCTCAGAGAATTTGCAAGCATTTTTCCCATTCTGTGGATTGTCTTTTGCTTTCTTTTTTTTTTCTTAAAGCTTTCATTTATTTATTTATTTATTTATTTCGGTAATCTCTCCACCCAATGTGGGACTCCAACACACACCCCCCCTCCCCGCCCAGATCAAGAGTCACATGTTCCCCTTACTGAGCCAGCCAGGCGCCCCTGTCTTTTCATGTTTTTTTTTTTTTTTAAGATTTATTTATTTATTTCAGAGAGAGTGCTTGCGTGTCGGGGGAGGGGCAGAGGGAGAGGAAGAGGAGAAGCAGACTCCCTGGGATCTCCACTGGGAGATCATGACCTGAGCCAAAACCAAGAGTCAGACGCTTAACCGACTGAACCACCCAGGCACCCCTTTTCATGTTCTTGATAATATTTTTTGAAGCATAAAAATTTTATATTTTGATGTAGTCCAATTTGTCTATTTTTCTCTTTTGTTGTTTCTTCTTTTGGTGTCATATCTAAGAAATCATTGCCTAATCTAAGGTTAAGAAGATTTGTGTCTATGGTTTTTTCTAGCAGTTTTATAGATTTAGCTCTTACATTTAGGTCTTTGATCCACTGATTGATTTTCAGATGCTGAATTATCCTAGCAGTATGAGATAAATCCCACTTGGTCATGGTCTATAATCCTTTTTGTATGTTGCTAGATTCAGTTTGCTGGTACTTTTCGTTGAGGGTTGTTGCACCTACATTCATAAGGGATATTGGGTCTGTAATTTTCCCTTCTCATGATGTCTTTGGTTTTGGTGTCATGTCAGAGTAATCCTAGATTCACAGACTGAGTTGGGAAATACTCTCTCCTCTTCTATTTTTTTAGAAGAGTTTGTGAAGGATGGGTGTTTATTCATCTTTAAATGTTTGGTAGAATTCACCCCTGAAGCCATCTGGGTCTGAGGTTTTCTTTGTGCAATGTTTTTTGATTACTAATTCAATTCAACTACTCTACTTGTTATAGGTCTATTCAGATTTTCTATTTCTTCTGGTAGTTTCTATCTTTCTAGGCATTTGTGCATTTCATCTAGGGTATCTAATTTGTTGGCATTTAATTGCTTACAGTATTCCCTTATAACCCTTTTTATGTTTGCAAAGTTAGTAGTGAAGACTCTTCTTTTATTCCTTTTTAATAATTTGAGCCTTTTCTTTTGGGGTCAGTCTAATCAAAGGGTTGTAAATTTTGTTGATCTTTTTAAAGGACCCACTTTTGGTTTTGTTGATTTTCTCTATGTTTTTTCATTCTCTATTCCATTCCCTTCAGCTATGCCATTTTACATGTTGTATTTTGGGGCTCTGTTGTTAGGTTCACATATATTTATCATTTTTATATCTTCTTGATGGATTGATCTTTTATCATTATAAAATGTCTTCTTTGTTGCTAGTAAAAAATTTTTGTCCTAGAGTTTATTTTGTCTGATATTAGTATCACCACTCCAGGTCTCTTCCGGTTACTGTTTCTATGGTATATATTTTTTCCATCCTTTTACTTTCAAAGTATTTGTGGTTTTGAGACTAATGTGCATCTCTTGTAGACACCATAGGGTCAGATCATGTTTTCTTATCCAACCAGCCAATCGCTGCCTTTTGATTGGAGTGTTTCCAGGGAAATGCCACAAAAAGACAGATAAAGGCAATTCTTGGGGTGGGGCTTGGGGTAACTCCAAACCTCTTCTGCCCCCATGGCTGTTAAGTTGCTAGTTTTCACAGCTACTTTTGTTGTGAGACTGTTGGATTTTAAGGCTTCCAAGGAGATTGGAAGAGGAAGATGTTATGAGGCAAGTACCACAAAGTTCCCATTCTTCCTGAGATTCCACTCTTTTTCTTGAATAAACATTTCCTGCAAGCTTTTAGTTACTTTCTAGAGTTCTGGAAAAGTTGATTTTGACAATTTTTGTTAGCATTCTCACTGTTCTTACTGGGGAGAAAATTTGGGGAGGTCTTTGTGCCACCGTTCCTATGGATGTCACTCTTCCACACTGGCTTTTATACCCAACCATCTATGAGGGAAAATCTATCATGTGTTTATATTTTATGGAATTAGAAAGTGCATATCGAGATATATTTTCCTTTACTAGAAAAATAAAATGGAAAACACCTTAAGAAGCAGGCACATTTAGAAGATAAAAAGAAATAAGGAACAGAGAATACATTTTTTTATAATTCAGAAAGATAAGGAGTAATTTGCAACACGAGAGCAAAACAACCACGAGTTTAATTCCACAGTTTACAGAATTCAGCAAATTAATGCGTCCAAACTCCAAACTCCCTGAACATGTTCCTCCAGCACCTGGACCTTCCTAAGATACTGTATTAATTTTCTATTGCTGCCATAAGAAATAACCATAAGCCTAGTGTCTAAAAACAACACCATTTATGTGCTCACCATTCTCTATGTTAGAAGTCTAGGCAAGCTCAGTATTTTCTCTGTTCTGGGCCTCGTAAGGCTGAAATGAAGGTGTTGGCCAGGCTGTATTTGTCTCTAGAGGTTCTGGAGCATATTCCTCTTCCAAGCCCGTTGAAACTGTTGGTGGAACTCAGTTCTTTGCAATTGTAGGACTGTTAGCTGTCATCTGGGGCTGATTTCTGCTTCTAGAGACTACCTGTATTCCTTGGCTTGTGGCCCCCTTTTGCCCGTCTTTAAAGCCAGCGTTGGGGTGCCTGGGTGGCTCAGTCATTAGGCATCTGCCTTCGGCTTGGGTCATGATCCCAGGGCCCTGGGATCGAGCCCCGCATCAGGCTCCCTGCTCCTCAGGAAGCCTGCTTTTCCCTCTCCCACTCCCCCTGCTTGTGTTCCCTCTCTCGCTGTGTCTCTCTCTGTCAAATAAATAAATAAAATCTTAAATAAATAAATAAATAACTAAATAAAGCCAGCATCAGTGAGTCGACTCCTTCTTGTGCATTGAGTCTAACGTCCTCTTTTGCCACCAACCAGAAAAAACTCTGTTTAAAGAGATTCACATGATTAGAATTAGGCCCACTGAGATAATACCCCTATTTTAGGGCCAACTGTGCTATGTGACATCGCATAAGGGGGGTGGTCAGTGATTTTATGGTACTCACAGGATCTGGATTAGGGCATAGAATCTTGAGGGAGCAATATTTAGAATTTGTGAAGGCCAGTTTGTTTGCAAAATGATTGTCCTGACTGCAAGTTTGAAGGTAATGTAGATTCCTGCACAGAGAAAACTTTTCTCCAAATTTTGACTTTGGAAATTTGCAAACACAAAAAAATAGGAAGAATAGTGTAAGCTACACATATATATCTACAAACGGGATTCCAGTGCTGTTAAAATGTTGCCATATTTGCTTTATGTATCTACTTACAAGTGTAATGGTATCATAGTCCTGAATATTTGAACATGCATCTCCCAAGAGTAAGGACGAGTTCTTATATCACCTCAGTGCCATTATCATACCTAAGGAAATTAATGATAGTTTCCTTATAATATCTGCTATGTAGTCCCTAATCAAAATTCCCCAATTGTCCAAATATGTTTTATGTAACTGCTTTTTTTCTGAAAAATGATCTAAAGTTTATGAAATGTATTTGTCATATCTCTTCTGTGTCCTTTAAACTAGAACTGTCTCGACAATTTTTTTAATTTGCATCCATAGACTTTGAAGAGATAAGATCAATTTGTCATCTTGTCGAATGTCCTGCATCATCCTGAATTTGACTGTTTCTTTGTAGTATCACTTAACTTATTTTCCTAGCCCCTGTATTCTATGTGAAAGGTTGAAAGGCAACACTATTTCATAGGTTATGCTGTTTGCTTCATATTGTATCATACTAAGAGTACATCATGTCGGACTGCCCCAGTCTTTAGTGTTGTTGAGTTTAACTCCTGAGTTAAAGTGACAACCACCAGATTTTTCCATGCAAGTGTATGCATTTCCCTTTATAGCAAGCGAATTATTTGTAAGGTGACAATTTGGCACCATGCAACTGTCCTGTTCACCAACAGCCGACACCTAATGGTTTTCCCATATGTTCATAATCCCTTCCTGAATCAATTGTGTCTCTAGGGTTTGTGCAATGGCGACTTTTGACTTCTATCATCCTTCTATGTTTATCAGTTGTAATTTTTCTGTAAAGAAGAGGCTTCTCTCTTCAACTAGAGTAGGAGAAATACTTAGCACCAGAGAAAAAGTTGATGTAAAAGTCGTCTTCAATGGTGGCGAATGAGTGGTTTTCCTTTCTCTTCCTTTTCTTTTTTATTATCAGTATAAACTTACGAATGTTATTTGTTTTGGGGCACCTGAGTGGCTCCGTCAGGTAACCGTCCAACTTTTGATTTTAGCTCAGATCGTGATCTCAGAGTTGTGAGATCGAGCCCCACATAGGGCTCCACACCAAGCTTAGGATTCTCTCTCTCACTCTCTCTCTGTCCCTCACCTCCTTCTCAAAAAAAAAAAGAATCTTATTTGTTTTGTTTATAATTAATTATGTTTGTTATCATCATTATCATTATTTGATACTCAAATTACTCAGCCAAATTGGCCACGGAGAACCCTTCAATGTAATGCCAAAATTCTTTTGAAATGACTCCATTAATCTTGGAGGTTTCTTTGGTTTTGTTTTGCTTCTTTATTTTTTTAAGATTTTATTTATTTATTTAATTGACACAGAGAGAGAGACAGCGAGAGAGGGAACACAAGCAGGGGGAGTGGGAGAGGGAGAAGCAGGCTTCCCGCTGAGCAGGGAGCCCGATGCGGGGCTCGATCCCAGGACCCTGGGGTCATGACCTGAGCTGAAGGCAGTCGCTTAACCAACAGAGCCCCCCAGGCACCCCTTGTTTTGCTTTCTGACACAAGATAAGTCAGGCTCATCTTGAACATTTCCTGCGTAGATCTGGAATCAGTTCTCTCTGAGAACCCTTGGTTACTTTTAGGGGAATGCAATTCAGAAGCCAACATAAGTGCTAAGTGTTCTCATTGCCATTGGGGGAAGGTGCATGGATTCTAGATTAGGGGTCAGAAAACACAACTCTGGCCCTTAAGCCACTGCTTGCTTTTGTAAATAAAGTTTTATTGGAACACCATCATGCTCGTTTGTTTACGTATTGTCTGTGGCTGCTTTCACACAATAACAGCCAAGTCAAATATTTGCAGCAAGATGACATAGTCTGCAAAGCCTAAATTGTTTACTATCCAGCCATTCAGAAGAAAAATTTGCCAACTCTGGTGTAAACATCTAGGAATTATATTTTGTAATAACATTCCATGTTTCTGTTTTTTCATTCAAATTGGAACTCAAGTGTTTTTCTTAACTTCTTTGATTTTATCTTTGTATCTCTATTCTCTTAACTAAAAATATTGTTCTTTAATAACATGGACATAGTTACATATTTTACTTTATAATATATAAAAATAGCTCCACAATTACAATGTTAATATTACTTCTAAAAATAAAATGGGTGAGACAAGTTTAAGGTTTCTTTGTAGTGTTTTATGCTTTTATAATACATTCCACCAAGAATGTACAGAGTACTGTGCACAAGTCACTTAAAATAATGTTTTTTTTTCCTGTGGGTTCATTGTTTCATTTTATTTTTCATTTTGGAGTTTGCTTAACATTCCTTCTTATATTGATATTATTTGAAAATATGGGGTGCCTGGGTGGCTCAGTCAGTTAAGCATCCATTTCTTGATTTTGGCTCAGGCTATGATCTCAGGGTCATGAGATAGTGCCCCACGTCGGGCTCCATGCTCAGCACAGAGTCTGCTTGTTCCTCTCCCTACCCCTGCCCCTCCTTCCCACTCGTGCATGTGCACTCTCTCTTTCTCTCAAATAAATAAATAAATAGTCTTTTTTTTTCAAAGATTTTGTTTATTTATTTTGAGAGAGAGACAGAGAGAGAGAGGGACAGAGGGAGAGGGAGAAGCGGACTCCCCACTGAGCAGGGACCCCAATGCAGGGCTCAATCCCAGGACTCTGGGATCATGACCTGAACAGAAGGCAGACGCTTCACCGACTGAGCCACCCAGGTGCCCCTAAATAAATAAAGTCTTTAAAAAAAGTTATGCCCCTGAGTGGCTCAGTCGGTGAAGCATCTGCCTTCAGCTCGGGTCATGATCCCAGAGTCCTGGGATCAAGCCCCGCATCAGGCTCCCTGCTCGACGGGAAGCCTGCTTCTCCCTCTCCCACTCCCCCTGCTTGTGTTCCCTCTCTCGCTGTGTCTATATCTGTCAAATAAATAAATCTTTAAAAAAAAAGTTATGAAAATATGTAAAACACAATCTTAATGGAGGCTGTTAACAGGCTTATTAGAAACCTATAAATTAAGGCTATAAAATACAAAGAAGAATGTAGAAGAGTTGGCAATACCATTAGCAAGCTTGAGAAAACTCCCCAACTCATTTTATAAAGTTAATATAATCTTGATACCAATAATGAAAAAGAGAGTATAGGAAAAGCATAGGCCCATCACTCTTACAAAGACTGGTACCCAAACCCCTAACTACAAAAGGAAAATTAGCAGACCAAATCCACTAGTATGTTTGCATGTAAGATAGTTGTTTGATAGATAGATGGAAGGCTAGGCAGACAAGCACACAGGAAGGCCGTTTTAACCTGGACGTTGAGACAGTAGACTAGGAAGCCAGAATGCTTAAGTTTGAATCTCAGCTTCACTCATTACTCTCTGTATAAACCTGGGCAAGCCATTTAACGTTTCCGCGCCTTAGTTTCTTCATCTGCCAAATGGGGCTAATGATAGCACCTACCTCCTAGGGTTGTTGTGAGGCATCGCTCAATTAGTGTAAGATACATCACGTAGAGAGTGTTATATAAGTGTTAGCCTGATATTATTGCTGTTGTTTTTATTATTGGAGGACATTTTGTCCATAGAGTGGTCGTGGCTCAGGGCTTCCACCCAGAGTTAGCTAAACTCGAGGTTAAGGGCATCAGCAGTATCTGAGGGATGTGACAGTACCTTAACAGACCTGACTCGAATAACATAAAAATGATGGGAACTTCCCATAGAGGGCAGAGTGGTAGAACCCCCGACCCCCACCCCGAATCTGCCTCACCCACTTCTAGGGCCAACAGTGATGAGACCAGGAGGCCGAGCAGGTGGAGCAATTCACTTGCGTGGTCCAGCCAGTGCCCTGTGTCTAGAAGACAAACCAGCATAGCAGTTGGAAGAGAAGGTTCCGGAGTTAGACTGCCTGAGTTTAAATTCTGGCTCTATTTGATACAGGTGCCGCCTATAGCAAACTTCCTAATCTCCAGAAGCCTCAATTTGTCCATCTCTAAAATGCAAATAATAGGGTGCCTGGGTGGCTCAGTTGGTGAAGCGTCTGCCTTCGGCTCAGGTCATGATGGGATCGAGCCTCGCATCGGGCTCTCCACTCAGCGGCAAGTCTACTTCTCCCTCTCCCTCTGTGATCTCTCTTGTTTTTGCTCTCTTTCAAATAAAGAAAAATCTTAAAAAAATAAAATGCAAATAATATTAGCATCCAGCCCATAGCGCTGTGAGGATTAAATAAATACATGTCGAATGCTGAAAGGAGAGTGCAGGCACTCTAAGTACCTTATTCAGGAACTTGTCACCATAGAGGCAGGCCTTTAGCAGTGAGGACCGTCTACGTCTCTCCTGGTCCTGAGGAAGCACCGGTGATGGGCAACAGGAGAGATTTAAGCAGCTCCATTGATTTGGAAAGTTCCCGGAGTTGGGTTGGTGCCTGATCAGGTCCCCTTAGGGCCTGGGGGGGCAGGGAGCGGAGAGTGCCGCTGAGCCCTTGGTTTGGCTTGCTCAGAAAAAGGAAATCTGATAAGGCAGATTGCTCCATGGACTCCTACTACCGCCTTGGGCCTTTTCCTCCCGCGGGTAGAAAGCAGCACTTCCTCTCCATCACATGGCTCACCTTCCCCATTGTTGCACCAACCGGCGCTGCTTCTCAGCTTTCCACTCTTGATATCCATGTCAGACCCTCTGGATTGCGGCGGCCGGCTCCAGAGGGGCCTCACACAGTTTCCAGAGTTCTCTGCCTTTGGCAGGAGTTGTAACAGCAGCTGAGAGAAAGCCTGGAATCACTTATGCCAAAGAGGATTTGCTGAAAGGACACTGGGTAGCTCCTAGAATCAAGGGATTTGCTAAACAAACATAGGGTCGCAGAGGCAAAGTCTTGACGGCTCCCGGCACCTCAAAGGTTGGCAAGAAGTCCCTCAACACCAGTGTGCTGTCTCTTTACCTGCGACATTCTCTCAGATCAGCTTATGCCCAGAGGCTAAGGCCAAGGAAGGCCCTGGAAACTTCGGGCCTCCTATCTACTCAGTTTCAGCACCCCATAGGAAAGCGGTCTCTTTCTTTTGTGCTAATTAAAATTACCCTGGTGGACGCAGGCCTGTCTTACGTCACAAGCTTGTCCCAGAGTCCCACCACTGTGACCAAGGATCAGGCCACTTTAGTCAGACGCCACCTCTAGCCAATCACCCTGGCCGAGGAGGTGGGGTCTGTAAAAAGATGACAATTCCCCTTTGACCCTCGGGTTAAAGGAGCATCTCCCCAAAGAAAGCAGAGTCTTGCATTCAGAAGAAAGGAGGGGAGCATGGCAAAAAAAAAAAATAATAATAAAATAAAATAAATAGATAACCCTACAGTCTCATTAAAAACAAAAATCGAACCTATGAGACCTCGTACAAATCGACATGACTTCCACAGTCATTCAAATGAATATTCATAATGTAGCAAATCCAGACTTAACCCACGTCTGAGAAAATGTGTCCACATAAAGTGACTGTTCTCGCTAACCGAACTTTACCCTTTAAGTGCTAAAACTTGTTTCTTTAGATCATTTTCTATTGTCTCCCTAAAATAAGGCAGAAACAACTCTTCCTGCTTTTATGAAAAGAGTGTCCTGAATACAATTTCATCATGACTTGTCACCAAGTGAAGGTTATCAATTACTGAACATCGATGATGCTTTCCTGGATCACTGAGGTTCATAGAGCTACCTGCCTCTCTGCCAAGGGCGATGGACTACACGTTTTGATTTCTGGTTTCATTTTTAAGTTTTTAGTCTCATGTTCTCAGATGTATTTTCCCACTGCTGTCACCGTGCCTGTCCCTACTACCTTTCCGCCTTAAACACTTCCCCCCCCCCCCCGCCCCCTGCTTATTTGCTAATTCTAATCTACCGTGGATTGGGAAATCAGATGACCAAGAGTGTTACAATATTGTGTAAAATATTTGCAAATTCAGAAGTTAGAATTTACTGCTGTGTGAAGAAATGATCTCTGAGCGAAAGCTGGGGAACTTGACTATGAATAAATGATGAGAAGTCTCTAACACTTATTCAGGTATTTCTCCACACCTGTCATTTTCTTTCCTAAGTTCGTCTGTTTCTGCTCAGAGATGCATTCTAGATGGTTGCATTACCAAAAGTATGATTTTATAAGACCTGAGGTATTTCTTTACTTCTTTTCTTCATAGTATCTCTTTACTAGATTATGCTTTCTTCATTTAAAAACATCTATTTGTCTGGGAGTCCTCCCTCAGCTAATGATTTTAAGCCATTTCCAAGAAGTCAAAACCTGGACATCCCCACCCCACCCATTAAGTCAGTAAGTGAATACATGGGAAAAATAGCATTAAAATTTACACTGACCCAGCAGCCTCCAGTCACGGGAAGAGAAAATTATAGAGGCAAGTTTTTTGTTTTAGATTTTATTTATTTATTTGACAGAGACACAGCGAGAGAGGGAACACAAGCAGGGGGAGTGGGAGAGGGAGAAGCAGGCTTCCTGCAGAGCAGGGAGCCCGATGTGGGGCTCGATCCCAGGACCCTGGGATCATGACCTGAGCCGAAGGCAGGCGCTTAACGACTGAGCCACCCAGGCACCCCGAGGCGACTTTTTCTATAGATAAATCACTATTAAACATTGTGATTTCAAAATTAACACTGGGCAGTGCTGAATTCTGGAAAGCAATGGAAATACTCCCTTATGGGAAAGAAAGCTTGCAACAAAAACTGACAGGGAATTGAGAAAAGATCTGAATTCAAACACACAGATCCTGCTTTTACCATAGATAATAAAAATAGAAGGGAAAAAAAAAAAACCAGCCCACTTCTCTGCTACTAAATGAGGGTAGATTGAAATGATTATGGCCTGCATGTCCCAGATATGAAGACCCACTCTGGAAACTTCATCTCCAAAAATAGCAAGTCTGGCTCCATCGACATGAGGCTAAACAACAGTTCGATTGGTTGATTCAGGGGAAAATAAAACTGATTGTATGACAAAGTTAAGTAGGTATTGTAGTTACTTTGGCTGAATAATAAACCATCCAGAAACTTAGTAGCTTAAAACAGCAGAATTTATTTTGTTCATAAATCTGCCATCTGAGTGGGGTTCAGCAGGGACAGCTCATAGACTGCTCCACTCCACGGTAGCTGAGGTGACTCGAAAGCCTGCTCTGCCCGCCATTAGCAAGGGATGCTCCAAGGCTGGGGTCTGGAACGGTCCAAGGCTCATCTCCTCATACATCTGGACATTGATGATGGGAAGACTCAAACAGTTGGGGGCCGGGACAGCTGTTTCTCCTCAGACATCTCTCTGTATCTCCATGTGCCCTCTCTAGCATGGTGGCCTCTAGGTAACCAGACTCCTTACATGATGGCACTGGGATCCCCAAGGCAGGTGTCCCCGGAGAGCAAGAGCCTGGCAGAAGCTGTATTCCCTTTGATGACCCAGCCTCAGCAGGCATGCAACTGTCACTTTGTCTGCATTCTGTTGGTTAGAAGTGAGTCAGCATTGGCCAGCTCATGTTCAAGGGGAGGACATGGACTCCACTCTGGCAGCTATAATGTCCAAGAATTTGTGGGTGTTTTAAAACATCACGGTTGGTGACTCTGTCTGCCTGAAGAATGGCCAACAGATATGGCTAGATCAGGCTTCTTAATATGGCAACTCCAGACCTAATTCCCTTCCCTCCTAATTATTCTAGCCAGCGAGCAACACTTCCTGGAATCTGCCCAAAGGAATCAAGTTTCATGAGTCTGCTGACTTATATTTGGATGAATCTGAGAGAGAGGAAGAGAAGAAACAGAAGAGGTGACTGGGCTTAGTTAGTGTCTACCCCTTTCCAGAGGCCAGGAGTGAGGAAGCTCTACTGAGAGCAAGGCGGACATGTGACACGTTTGGGCTTCGTCAGAACAAGATGACCAGAGCCAAGGCCTACATGGAAGCTGCCATGGTGAGAACTTCAGAGAACCCAGCCTGAGCAAGAGAGTGAGAGAGCTCAGGTCAACAAGTGCTCCAGAGTCACCAAGCAGTCCCTTCATAGTCATTTACATTCGTGAGGTAGGGATTCTTAAAACTAAGAGCAATCAGCAATAACACTACTAGGTATTTATCCAAACAATACATAGTGATTCCATGGGGCACCTGCACCCCACTGTTTATAACAGCAATGTCCACAATAGCCAAACTATGGAAAGAGCCCAGATGTCCATCGACAGATGAATGGCTAAAGAAGATGTGGTTTATAAACACACACACACACACACACACACACACACGCGAGTACCACTCAGCCATCAAAAAGAATGAAATCTTGCCCTTGGCAACAGCATGGATGGAACTAGAGGATATCACGCTAAGCGAAATAAGTCAGTCAGAGGAAGACAAATACCATATGATTTCACTCGTATGTGGAATTTAAGAAACAAAAGAGATGACCATAGGGGAAGGGAAGGAAAAATAAGATAAAATCAGAGAGGGAGGCAAACCATAAGAGACTCTTAACTATAGGGAACAAACTGAGGGTTGTTGGAGGGGAAGTGGGTGCGGGGATGGGGTAACTGGGTGATGGGCATTAAGGAGGGCACCTGATGGAATGAGCACCGGGTGTTATATGCAACTGATGAATCACTAAATTCTACTTCTGAAACTAATAAAAAAATAGGAGCAATCATAATAAACACTTTGGAGTTGTAAGTTACCTTGGGCTTTGTAGAGAATATCCACGTAAATTCGCTCAGTTTCTGCTGTATGGCAAAACCTCTGATTACTTCTTCTCCACCAAAAGGCAAGAGATGGCACTGTCAAGTCCATCTTTAAGGAGGAAATTGGATCAGCCTTTGAAAAGATGGCATCTTATGTTAAGGGAGGCTTGCGTAGCTGCTCATAGTGGTGGTTTCTGCTGATCAGGTGATTTTTTCAGGAAGTTCTCTCTCATCCTCAAGCCTCAAGGAAGTAACTACCCCTTTCTCTTTTCTCACGCTTATTGTCTTGTGGGTGCCATTTTGGTTAGCTCTTCTCACATCCCTACAATGTTCTCACAATTGTGAACTTTGAGCATTATGAACCATTTGATCCATTTTTACTCCCTGAAGCACTTACATGGTACCTCACACATATATGGTTGTTGAGGAGTGAATGTATAAGTGCGTCAGTGAATGGTCATGAAAATATGGTATACAGAAACCTCAATCTAAAAAATGTGAAGTCGTATGAAGATCACACTCGTAAACGTGAAGGATGTCTCTTCTA
Organism: Callorhinus ursinus; assembly: GCF_003265705.2. NCBI lineage: Eukaryota > Metazoa > Chordata > Mammalia > Carnivora > Otariidae > Callorhinus > Callorhinus ursinus. The sequence goes on along the minus strand of NW_027397078.1, from coordinate 5,233,379 downwards.
ACTAGAAAAGACAAAGAAAAAATATAATAAAAGCACATAATCTCATTTATGTATGCTATGAAGAGATATTTCAATATCACCATCTATCCATTTTGATAAACATGTGCTTGGTGTATCTTGGTGGGCCTACGTCAATATTTGCATCATTATCATCAACAGAGAAGAGACTTAATATTTTATAGCAATTTTATGACCATATCATTTGAAAATTGCATAGATATTATGAGAGACTCATTGTTTTAATAAGCCAGATTTATGGAAGATATTTCCAGTATCAAATGAAGAGGAGCCTCGTCGTACGTTTGTCGTAAATGGCTTTTCATATTGCCAAGTCAATTATTATGGTTCTGAGACAATGAGCCCAGAAAACTCATCTCAGAGTCAGGAATGCTTGATTTGTAAGATGTGAAGGGAATGGGTGCCTTTGCTTTGGATTACTGTCAAAACCAAAGATAGACAACCTATTAGTTTTGGAAGGAAGAAGACTCAAAGGCCAAGGAGATGAGACCGGTTATTCACCTCCCAGGCAAGGAGCTGATTGTCCACGTAAATAAGCAAACCCTGGGTTCCATGACAAGGACAACGCCACTCACTCCTTGAGGAAAATATAGGATAGGTTGGCTTGTCCAGGTAATGGGGCAGAGTGCATGCTGGCATAGCCTGGGGCAGGGAGGAAGAGGGTAGGCTTCCATGCGCCTGGATCAAAGTGATGGCCATTCTAGCTCAGTGCAGGTAGAGCCACACTGTTCCCATCCCCCTCTCCTGGAGGGCAGCCTGTGGGCTTTCAGATTTTCAGCACACAGAAACTCAACTCACTCAACTACCACGCAAATAGAAGGATCCCACCTGCTATAAGGGACAAATGTTTTTGCTCCAAGGTAAGCATCCCCAGGAGAAAGGCAAAGGGCAAAGCAGATGTCATTCCTCTTCATCCTTGTGAGACGGGCCCTGAATAAACAGAGAGTGGAAACGGGGAAGATCTGAGTTGATCTGAGTGGATGTGGAAATTGGATTGATTTGAGGGTTTGTTGCACATGTAATTTGCCCTGGCCTATGCCCCCACCAAAGGAAGAAACAAGGTCCATTATGGTTATGAATGAACCTCACAATCCAGACCCTCAACGTTCACTGGTATTCCAGAACTACTTTTCCTCCCTGATGGTTTAAGGGTCCTCGGAGACCTCACCTGCAACCCATGAGCTTTCTTCTTGTCACCTCATGCTGTCTTCTCATGGTTTGCAAGTTGACACTTGCCAAGCCAAGCCCCAGTTACTTCTCCTGACATCCAAGTTCTTGCTTTCTTAACCATGCCTGGGCTTCATCTTCACCTGAAAGGTGGGGAGGCCTGCATCTCCCCAAGATGTCTTTGTTTAGGGTCACAAGGCAGAGCCCATCATCCCTACCTCAGGCTCTTTCTAAAGCCCCAGAGGAGTGGCCCATCATCTCAGTCAGTCTGTCCATTTTTGCTTAGAAACCTAGATCAAGTCTTTGGGGCAGGTCTGTCTTGAGACAACATAATGGGCACTGCTTAGGGTTAACAGACAATCAATGTCTTCTCCCCACAAGTCCCTTGCCTCAGGCTGCACCCTGGCTCCCCCTCCCCACCCTCAGCCTGAACTCCTAATCCATCTATTTCTGTCTGGGACATTACAGGGTGCTTGGTACACTTCAGTTTTGGGATCTCTTAGCCCTAGGGGGAAGAGGCAGGGTGCACTAGCACCAAGAAGTAGACTGTACCTGATGAGGGAACAGAAGGCAAGCTGAGGACAACGCAGAAGCTGACACCCCACAGCCCCCCTCCATGGGATATATGTGACATTCCTCAGGCACTCCTTGCTGCCCTAAAGGATAAACAAATAGTTAACTTAGAGAGATCACAATCCTGCAAGACAAGAGTCTCCCTCAGTTTACTTACAAAAGCCTTAGCAATAGCTTCCAGAAGGGAATGTAAATACAATTAAATGTCTTTATAACCTGCAGCCCATCCACAGATACTTGAAGTGGGCAGAGTGTAATGTTCCTCCAAGAAGTTCCCAACTATCTTAAAGTTGAGGTCTTACTAGAGGGGTAAACAACCTTAACAATGGCAAGGCCTCCTGTGAGTCTTCTCTAGCATATGAAAGTTCTTTCAGAAACCTCCCTTTTCCTTACCTTCCCCAACCCCATAGTATATAATCAGCCACCCCTCACAACCTGGAGGCAGCAGCTCTTCCTGCCCACGGGTCCTGTCCCCATGCTTTAATAAACCACCATTTTGCACCAAAGACATCTCAAGAATGCTTTCTTCGTCGTCGGCTCCAGACTCCACCCCACTGAACCTCGCCTATTATCCAAAAACCCCATCATACCCACTCCGAACAGACCATTCCAAGTGGCCAACTGGCATGAGCTGGGCAGGACCGCACCAGCGTGCAGGACAATAGAGGGCCCAAGAAAAAAGATCCCAAGGCCTAAGAAAGCAAGAAGAAATCCTATTGAAAGTAGTCCACCCATTCCATGCCTGGGAAGACCAACAAACAGCTGGAGAAGAAGGATGGGAGCCCGGGGACAAATAACACAAGCAGGGGGCAGACGCAGGTATGACAGGGTGGGCACGGCAGTCCCCGATTCAGGAATTTATCTGCAGAGCCTCTCTCCTCAGGGCTAGGGTAGTGTTGTTGAAGGGGTATGGTGCCTGTCTTTGTTCAAGTTCCCCCCAGAGCAGGGCTTGAGACAAGGACTTGATTGCAGGTAATTTATTCGGAAGGTGACCCCAGGAATAATAGTGAGGGAGTGAAAACAGTGAGACAGGGAAGGAGAAAACGCTAAAGGAAGGGTGCTTTGTTAAGCTGGTAACCACTGTAGACCCATTCTCACTGGGAACCACTGATGGAGAAGATAGACCGAGCCTCAGAATTGTCCCTCCAAAGGACAAGAGGTGAGACCATTTATCCATGGGCCCCAATCTCCCGCTGGTTGGTGGGTGCCCCTGGGGCTTTAGCTCCTCCAAATTTCTGGATGTTTTATGGACTGAGATAAGTTCACTAAGCCCTTAGTTAGAGAAGCTAAGAGGCCCCAGAACCCAAGGTGCATCCATGCCCTCTGAAGTCAGAGGGGGCCAACGAGATGTGATACAAAATATAAAAAGCATCTCCCACAGCTCCCTAACACAGCCTTAGCAGGCCAAACACACTCGGCCCAGAAGCGGTTTGATCCCCTGAGCTCCCAATGGCAAACAGCTGACATGCTCACACTGGCTCTGCTGTTCCTTACAGAGGCCAAGGTTTGCCAACAGGGCTGGGGGGGGGTGGGGGGGCGCCAACATCCTCCTCTATTCGGGGAGGATGTTGGACAGAGGAATACAAAGACCCGGGGATCATGCATTGAAGACCTTGAGTGAGAGACCAGGGAAGGGGACCTCTGATGCTGGCCCAAGATGACTCTGAGGACAGTTGCCTTGATGGTGAAAATACAGGATGGTTTGGCCCCATCATCTGGGCTCTCTGCATACGGATCATGCTCTATAACGGATCCTCTTGTAAATCACACAACATAGAAAAATATTTCAAGTGATCATTTTCTTAATTCTCCCGAAGACGGTACAAAACTAGTTTCATTCTAGAGTGGTTGGAGAGAAATTAATTTATTACATACAATGGGTGCCTTACGGTGCAAATTCTCTCTCTCTCTTTAAGACTCCAGCTGAGAGGGGCGCCTGGGTGGCTCAGTCGGTTAAGTGTCTGCCTTCGGCTCAGGTCATGATCCCAGGGTCCTGGGATCCAGTCCCAAGTTGGGCTCCTTGCTCAGCGGGGAGCTTGCTTCTCCTTCTCCCTCTGCTGCTTCCCCTGCTTGTGCTCGCTTTCTCAAATAAATAAATAAAATCTTAAAAAAAAAAAAAAAAAAAGACTCCAGCTGAGAAAGGCTGGTCTATTCGAAGATTTTCTTTCTGGTAATAGACTGTGCCTTCTCACCTTTCCAGAGGTAACAGGAACAGCTAAGTTGTTTTTCTTTTTTTTTAAAGATTTTATTTTTAAGTAATCTCTACACCCAACGTGGGGCTTGAATTCACCACCCCAAGATCAAGAGTCACATGCTCCACCGACTGAGCCAGCCAGGCGCCCCAACAGACACAGCTGAGTTTATACATAAATCCAGATGACCTGATTGAGATCACATCAGCCACACGACTTCTGTCACCCAGTGCCCTGTCTTGACCATTCCCCAGGTCCTGAAGAACTCCTCTGAAGGCTCAGCCTTCAACTGCTATACAATAAATACTTCATTACATGGAAGAGCCAAAGTGTCTCCAACTATTTTCCTGCTGTTGGACATCCTGGCTACCTCCAATCTTCCACAAAGCTTTATTTTTTTTCTTTTTTAAATTAAAGCAACCCCAGCAGCAGTATGGACTCTGGACCACTTAGCCAGCTATTGCGATGGCTCAGAATGAGATCCCAAATTCAGTTGAAGGCAGAAGGAATAGAATGGAATAGACTGAACCAGATGCACATTTGCTCCACACCCAATAGCTTTTTCAAAATTTAGGTTTTTTTTTTTTTTAAGATTGATTGATTAATTTTAGAGAGGGAGGAAGGGGAGAGGGAGAGGAGAGAATCTCCAGCAGACTCCCCACTGAGTGGGGAGCTGGGCAAGGGTCTCAATCCCACGACCCTGAGATCATGATCTGAGCTGAAATCAAGAATCAGATGCCTAACAGACTGAGCCACCCAGGCACCCCTCAAAATTTAGTTTTATGGCATAGTCACTTAACCAAATTTTAATTCTTTATAACGTGCTTTCTTGAAACTTAGCAGAGCACTCTGGTTTCTGAGCCATTGTTTCCTCTCCATTTCCCCCTTGAGCAGAGGCTGACTCTCCGTAATTCTGGGTATTTGCTGTCAAAGGCTTTGCACACTGCATGGTGCCTAGTGAAGAGAGAGCTAAAGTCAGCTGACTCCTTGGGGGTCCTTTGCCCCGAGGACACGTAGCAGGTTGCACACCTCTGCTGGAAGCCAATGGCTGCTGGAAGCAAAGAGCTCCCATTTGCAGCAGAATTGTTCACATCACTAATTAAAGAAAAAAAATGAATTATCTTACAATTTTATGATTTTTCTCTACAGAAAGTCATCACTCTTACCAAGAGAGAATCTAAGTTTCGGTGTCTAGCTATGTTTTCCTGGAGAGAATACCTTCAGATCTAAGAGTGGAGAGTCAAGACTCTGGATTTTGGATATGTTTATTTGGCTTTTTAAAAATAAAACCAATGTTGTTTAATTCAAAATCGGAAAAGCTGACTCCTGGTATTTTGCAGAGAGAGAGATATAATCAAATAAAGATACTTTGCAAGAACTCCACACGTGATAGTCACCATATCCCTGATTTGGTTGCCTATGCAAGATTTTAAAATGTCTTCTTAACACCTTGCCAAGCAAATAACATAAGCCTCATAGTGAATTCAGAAATCTGCTTTGCTCTCTTTCGGGTGCATGCTTCAGTCAAAACAGATTGCTTTTTTCGAGCATTCTAGAGTTTGGTTGCCATCAGATTCTCACTTAGCTCTTCAGCCTTGAGACCCTTCTTCAAAGTAGCAGCCATTTGCTAAACAGGAAAAACAATTCTTCCAGATGCCCAGTTGCATATTTTTCTATGTTAATTGTATTGCCTTCCTTCCAGGAGAATTTGAAGAAAAAAAAAAAAGGATCATCCCTACTTTCAAGTATCAGAGACAACAGAGAGGTCCCTCAACGGGTGGGATGAGCTCTAAAGAGATATCCAGCTCCAAGTCTATGGTTTTTCAAGTCACCTTCAAGTTATTTTGGACATAGACTTCTTAACCAACAGCAAAAGGAAACTCCAAATTTTCCTTCCGCAATAGTCCTGTACTCCCTGAATTAGTCAAGGTCAAGGTCAGCTGTGAACTTCACACGGAAGCCACACTTAATGTCTCAATGTCAAGATGGTGAGAGCAAGCAGAAGGTAGGGAGATCACTGGAGAAAGTGGCAAGAAGCCTCTTGATTGAGAAATAAGAAAGAAGATGTAAAAATCAGGGAAGCAAACTGTGTAATGAAAACCAAACACTTTATTTCGGTCAATGAAGTACAAACTCAACTAAAATTGAGGCAATATTAAATGCGCCACCTGGGCCTACAGAGAACTACTGCTCAAATGTCAGCAAATGCTGCCATCTTATTTCTCATGCCTCACTGTGACATGGGGTCCTTGCCAACTGTGTCTCAGCAGAGAGAGACCCTTTAGATGCTGACTGGCACAAGCCTATGAGGGGAGCATTCCCCCTCGTTCCTGTTGTTCCCTTCACATCTGCCTCTCTGAGCTCCCTGACTCTATCAGTCACAGTGCCACAGAGCAATGGAGCCTAGTGGAAAGGACAAAGACAAGGGATTTAGGGAAACTTGTTCCAGCCCTCCCTGTTCCAGAACCCACAGAGTAATCTCCAGCTCATCTCATCAGCTCTCTGGGCCTCAGTTTCCTCTATAGTGACATAAAGGACATGGTCTAGATAAGTCTCTAAGTATTTATTTCTCTCCCATGTGGACATCCTTCTGGATTTAGGACTTGGGGTCAGTCAAGCAAATGAGATTCGGAGCTGTTCAGAAGAGCTCTCTGTTGGGTAAGAGAGGACAGATATCTGCGTCCAGCCCAAAGCACATGCAATTCACCTGACCATGTTTTAAAACCCTTTCTGGAAATGGGCCTGGTGGGGTTTTAATGGGCAGCTGTGTGTCACCCACCTGTAGGGTGATCATCCTATGGTGCTTGAGCCCTGGATGGGGGTCCAAAGCTAACTACGCCCTCTCTAAACATCCTAATGATCTTTAAAAATTAGGAACAAGAGCCCCCCTGGTGCTTTCAGATGACACAGCACTTAGCAAGTCCCCTTGGAAGTACGCAAGATACTCATGGCCTATGGTGTCCCCTCCTGACCCTAGTAATACCTGATTCCCCAACATCATCCTTATCATAAGTAGTTGGAAACATGGACCAGGCCATCTCATAACAGATGCTATCATTTACCCAAAGCTGACTCTGGGCCAAGAACTTGCAGTGCTTAATTTTCACAGAATTAAGATGAATTCTTGAGCAACCTGCTCAAGTCAGTACTGTTATTACCTTCATAGCACAGATGAGAAAACTGAGTCCCTCACGGGCCTAGCAACTTGCTTGCAGTCATCCGACTGATAAGTGAATTCCAAGCTAGGGAGCCCGATTCCAGAGTCCACACTTCAAAAAGTAACAAAAGCAAATAAACAAAAGACTTCTATTTTCACATAATTTCTAACTTCAAGTTGCAAGAATGGTGCAGAGAATTCCATATACCCGGGACTCAGAATCTCCAACTGTTAACATTTTACCATAATTTGCTTTATTTTTCTCTTCATATATGTATACATATGTGTATGTGTGTGTGTAATACATAATACATACATATATGATATCTGTAATCATTTTTTGAACCATTTGAGAGTAGACGGCACACATGAAGTTTCTTTACCCCTAAATACTTCTGTGAGTATTCCTTAAAAACAAGGACATTCTCATATAAACATGGTATAATTGTCACTGTACTGTCAATTAACATTGAAATGATACGATTAGATCTTCAGATCTTATTTAGATTCTGCCAATTCTTCCAGTTATGTCTGTTCTAGAAAAAAGTCTTATGATTCAACATCAAATCCTTGATCACACATTGCATTCAGTTGTCGCATCACTTTAATCTCTTAACCTGGAACGTTCCACAGTCTTTCTTTGTCTTTCATGATCTTGGCATGGCGGAAGAGCACAAGCCAGTTATTGTACAGAACACCTCTCAATTTACTTCATCTGGTATTTCCTTGTGTTTAGACACAGGTTACCCATTTTTGGCAAGAATGCCACACAAATGACGCAGTGTCCTCCTCTACGCATCCTATCAAGAGGCACACAGTGTCAGTGGATTTCATTACTGGCGGTGTTAACTTTGCTCACTTGGTTAAGGTGGCGTCTGCCACCTGTCTATATCCGCCTTTGCAATGAATCTCATGTAGACAGAGCCCACACTCTAAACACCATATATAATTACTGCTAGGCAACCAGCACTGTGGTCACCATTGAAGATATGAAGAGCCTTGAAGGAATTCTCCTCACAGAGAGCTTCCAATATTATTGGGAAGACAAGTTGGTGATGTGTACCTTCATCCATCCACAAATTGTTCTGTGAGCCCCACAGACAATTAGAGTCAGAGGAATTCAGAGGGACAGGTGACTTTTGAGGCTTCAGGGCTCATTGAGGAGGAGAGGTGGGAAAGCTGCTCCAGCAAGGGAACTGGGAGGGAGGATGGCTCTGACCATCACCAGGAGGTGGGAGGGGTCAGATTTAGGAGGCACTGATTTCAGAGGGCCAGAACAGGGTGTTATTTTCTCACACAGGAGGATCCTGGCAGCCATTCTGAAGGGCTGCTTGCAGGGCAGATCAGCTGGACCAAAAAAAAAAAAAAAAAAAAGGATGAAATTCAAGGCCTCCTGGGAGTCAGAGGGGGTGGTCAGATGCAGGGGTAGGGTGGCTGACCTAGAGCAGCTCTGAGAAATCTGGCTGAGTAACTCCCTTGCTCCTGGCCTCCCATTTCACCAAGTCTTTTTTTTTTTTTTTTTAAGATCTTATTTAAGAGAGAGAGAGTGAGCAAGTGAGCGAGCGAGCGAGCGAGAGAGAACAAGCAGGGGGAGGAGCAGTCTCCTGGCTGAGCAGGGAGCCCAATGCAGGGCTCGATCCCAGGACCCCAGGATCATGACCTGAGCCGAAGGCAGACGCTTAACTGACTCAGCCACCCAGGCACCCCCCCCCCATTTCACCAAGTCTTAACAGCACATACGTGTTGACATACATGTTCCCAGGACGTGTTCATGGTATTTCCAGGACATTCAAATGTCCTTAAGCCGAGGACATTCGGCCAGAGCAGAGGTTCTCTGTGGAGGATTGGGAGACACTTGGGTGCTCCATTCAGGAGTTATTTGCACCACCTTAGCATAGGGATTCTATCCTGTGTCCACACAACAAAGTAATGGAATAAGAGGTAATAATTCTGTGTCTCATTTCACTGGCTACTCCTAAACTCAAATTAGAATCTTTTCAGAGCACCATTTTCACCTGCTTCTGGTAAGAACAGGCCCTGGCACTTCTCTGAAGTGCCCTTTGCCTCTAATCTGGCTCAGAATTACAGTGCCTTAATTAAATGGAGGCCTCATTATATTCTCCTGTAATCTGCGGCACAATCGCAATGCAGTGATTACCTTGAACGATTATTGCACGTATTTCCACCCACTTATTATTATATGTCTCTGTACTTTTATTATGTTTCAATGAATATAATTCCATACCCTTCAATACTTAAATAATATTCACTTTAAATATAACTGCGTGTCTACAATTCTCTGTAAGCAAGAGTGCTCACATGGCAAATAACAAAAATTACTACCGCTCTGGAGGCTGAAAGAAACTAAACCATTCCTAAAAGAAATCAGTTGGCATTTTAATAGAATTTTAAAACACTGAAATTTGTTACTAATTTATTTTTTCAGAAACACATTTTAAGAGGGTGATTTTTGTAGCCTTAACGACAACAACAAAATCTTTGGAAGGAAACAGCAATTCTCTAGAGGCTTTTGTTGCTTACTAACCACTTCACCAGGGACTCTGCTCCCACAGGGAATTGATTTAAAAAAAAAAAATAAAACTTTGCACTGATTTTATACATATATATGTATACATATAAAAATTTTCCTCAAGCGTTGGCTCTGGAGGAAACTCCCTAGAGAGTTTGATAGGTCAAAGGTGAAATCTCAGAATCAATAACCAGGTAACTGGCATGAAGGCCTTTTATCTGCTCTACTCATCTGCACATGCCTTCTTATTACCCAGGAAAAAGAGTGACGTTAATGCTTATATTGTTTCTGGTGTGCCGTCTTAGAAAACCATATACTCCCTTCTTTCTGCCACGATCTGTCTCAGAGGATACTTTGTCTTTGGAGAATTATATGCTTTGGCTGGTATTTATTTCAAACATATGGCCAACAACAACTTGGACTGAAAAGTAATCATTTGTGATAAATTAACTCATGACCTCATGCCATGGGACAACCCTCTCAAAGAACTAGAGAAATGGTAATCTGCCCTTCCTTTATAGTCTCTGATTTAAAAATACAGCGTGGGGGCACCTGGGTGGCTCAGTTGGTTAAACCGCTGCCTTCAGCTCAGGCCATGATCCCAGGGTCCTGGGATCGAGCCCCACATCGGGCTCCCTGCTCATGCAGGAAGCTTGCTTCTCCCTCTGCCTGCCGCTCCCCCTGCTTGTGCTCTCTCCCTCTCTCTCTCTCTCTCTCTCTCTCTCGCTCGCTCGCTCTCTCTGTGTGTCAAATAAATAAATAAAATCTTTTAAATAAATAAATAAATAAATAAATAAAATAAAATAAAAATACAGCATGTGAACTATAGTCCTCAGCAATAAGTTTGTTAAGAGGAGAGAGAACTAAAACAGGATGCCATTTTGACCATCTTTGATAAGGAGTAAATACAGAATAAGTTTTATAAGCCTTCCGGCTAGGTAAATCCTTCAAGTTCAGTCTTGGTCCCCCATTGTGAGCTATTCCAAACTCATTGTCCAGGAAGAGTGCTTTGCCATTATCACTGCTGGAAAGAATCAATGTTATTAAAATAACAATTCTTCCTGAAAAAAAAAGTGTCTGCAACTTTGGCCACTCAACAAGTCCGTGTAAAAAGTGAAGCTATTACATAAATTGGTTACTAAAGTTTTATCTCAAAAGGAGGGACATAAAAAGGTGCAAAAGGGATGCCAAACTGGATGGTGATGTAGGAAGTAGAGATTGAATTTTTTCTTTTTTACCCTTTGTGCTGAATCAGAAATTGTTGATCTGTGTTCCCTCATGGGTGCATTTGGCATGTTAATGACTAAATGAACTCAATCAAATACTCTCAACTTTAATGCATGTTGTATTTGAAAAGAAAAAAGGTAAGTGTAGCCCATCATGATGCAGTGAGTCATTCACCCCGATACCATATTCTGGGTGTGGTCAGGAAAAACAAAAAGATAAATTAGGCTTCATCAAAATCTAAAACATTTGTGCTTCTGAAGGATGCCATCAGAAGGTGAAAAGACAACACACAAGATGGGAAAAAATATTTGCAAATAGTATATCTGATAAGAGACTTGTATCTAGACTATATAAAGAACTCTGTACTTCAATAATAAAAAGACAAACCAGTTAAAAAATGGGCAAAAGATCTGAACAGACATTTCTCCAAGGAAGATATACAAATGGCCAATAACCACATGAAGAGATGCTAGTCACTATTAGTCATCAAGGAGATGAAAATCAAAACCACAATGAGATACCATTTCATACCCACTAGGATGGTTCTATTCAAAAAGTCAGTTAATAATAAGTGTTGACAAGGATGCGGAGAAATTGGAGCCTTCATACACTGAGGGTTGGATTATAAAGTGATTTACTGCTTTGCCAAACAATCTGGCAGTTTCTCAAAATGTTAAATATAGAATTTCCATAGGAACCAACAATTTCACTCCCAGTTATATGCTCAAGTGAAATGAAAACTTGTACACAAATGTTCATAACAGCATTATTCATAACAGCCAAAAGTGACCCAAATGTTCACTGACTGAATGGATAAGTGAAAGTGGTATATCCATATAATGGAATGTTATTTGGCCATGTAAAGGAATGAGGCACTGACACATGCTACATCATGGACCAATCTGAAAAGTTTATGCTAAATGAAAGAAGACGATCACAAAAAAACACATGTTACATGATTTCATTTATATGAAATATGAACAACAGGGAAACCTAGAGAGACGGAAAGCAGATGAGTGGTTTCTTAGGACAAGATGGCAGTAATTATGTAGGGGGTGACAGCTAAAGGGTGCAGGATTTCTTTTCAAGGTGATGAAAATGTTCTAGAATTGTTTGTGGTGCTGGGTTGCACTTATCTGGGAATATCCTAAAAACCATTGAATTGTATGCTTTATTTTTATTTCTTTGTTTGTTTGTTTTTAAGTAGGCTCTATAAGTGAGACTTGAGCTCACGACCCCTGAGATCAAAAGTTGCATGCTCCACCGACTAAGCCATCCAGGTGTCCCTGCCATTGATTTTTTAACAGCTTCATTGAGATATAATTCTTTTACTATACAATCCACACATTTAAAGCCTACAATTCAGGGGTACCTGGCTGACTCAGTTGGTAGAGCGTCCAACTCTTGGTTTTTACTCAGGTCATGATCTCAAGGTCATGAGATTGAGCCCCGCGTCAGGCTCCATGCTCAGCAGGGTGTCTGCTTGAGATTCTCTCTCCCTCTCCCTCTGCCCTACCCCCCCAACCAGCTTGTGTGCACATGCTCTCTCTCTCTTTCTCTAAAATAAATAAATGTTTAAAAAAAATAAAGTAAGGAAAACAAAAAAGTCAATGGCAAATGTGATGGTAATTCAGGAGAATTGGATGATATGAATAATACATAAATTCTGTTCATCATGGTAAGCAGCAACACACAGAAACCCTGAAATTAATTAGTCTGTGCTCTGGGAACACAATTAGTTAGTTAATTAATTATATTATGTATGTATTCACCAAACTTTCACTGTAACTTGTAATTTTCTTTAAAGCACTTGCTTTTGGTGTTGGGAACACACAGACAGGATTCACGATATTCCTTATCTAGCAGGGTGACCAGACATATAAATAACTTCTATGGGGTCCAGTAACATGACCTCAGAATTTGTTAACGAGGTCAGATAAAAGTCACCCTCTGAGTGAAAATTACCATAAAATAAATGAGCTCAGCCATTTATAGGAGCCACTCTACCTAACAGATGGTTTATAAATGTGCTTTTGACAGAGATCCTAGGAAACCACCAGAATCAGATGCGCTAAACAGGACCAGGTCTGTAAGCCTGGTGTGTGTGGGGGGGGGGGGGGGGGGGGGGTCATGTCCCTGAGACAGGCTCTGAGTTCTCCGCAAGCCTCTGCCATCATCAGAAGACCATATCCATGAGAATTAGTCTGAGTCCTCTCTCTGCACCCCTGGCTTTGGCCTCTGATCTGCTTAGGGGCTTTCTCTTGTCTTCCTGTTATCATTTCCTATCTCTCAGCCTCAGTACCTGATTTGGTCACACTTGCAACACCCCTTGTGTCTGTTGAAGTTGAAGTAGGCTTCAGCACCTAAGGCAGATCTTTCAGTATCTGCTGCCTGCCCCCAGCCCAGGTCCTGTCTCAACACTAACAGGTACCTGAGCAAGAGCAGGAAATGCTGTTAGGGGATAGTCTGTGTGGAATATAGAAACACAGAGAAGCAAAAGGAGAAACCTGCCTGTGGTTCTCCACGATGGTCAAGAGATGAACTCTCTTTTTGACTCTCTGGCCCATGGGTTCTGGAACTTTTGGCAAACGCAGCTCCAGATGGGAAATGGCTCTGTCAGGTGGACAGTAGCTTTATGACACCAGCGATTTTAACCATCTGATTTCTTGTGGTCTGATTCCCATCCTCACCCAATATTCATCCAGTGGTAGAGTCACTTGGTCTCCCAGGTACCCACTTCTACAAGGAAAAACACGTGCTGACCAACTCACATAAGTAGTCCTATTTGCTGATCTTCTATTTCTCACTGTAATTTAGTAAGTTGATATTGTGGTCTCCAGTAAACTAGCAGTCTCCTGAATCTAACTGTGTCTGGGTTTGATGCTGAACTCCAGTGTACCAGCCTCCAAAGTGAATCCCATTACCCATGAGGCCCTGCTGGAAAGAATGACCAGCTTGTCTCTCTCACATTTCTATTAAATGTAGGGACGCCTGGGTAGCTTAGTCGTTAAGTGTCTGCCTTTGGCTCAGGTCATGATCCCAGGGTCCTGGGATTGAGCCCCGCATCGGGCTCCCTGCTCGGCGGGAAGCCTGCTTCTCCCTCTCCCGCTCCCCCTGCTTGTGTCCCCTCTCTCGCTGTGTCTCTCTCTGTCAAATAAATAAATAAAATCTTTAAAAAAAAAATCTTTTTTTAATTTCTATTAAATGCAACCACTGTTTTTTTTTAAATAAAATAAAATAAATGCAACCACTGTAACTCAATGAGAGACAGTCTAGAAGAATTAGAAACTAAATGCCAGGAAGGCCTGGACTCCGAGGGATTGATATGTCTTGGGTGGAAGGGAAGTGGGAGTGAAGAAGACCTGGCAGAGGAAATATTTGAACCTTCAAAGAATTTTTATTTGGTGTAAAAGACTTTGAGGATCATTTTTCTAATTAGAGTAGCAATGCATGTTCAATGTTGGACAATTGAAAAATGCAGAAAAGCATAAATAGGAGAAATTGTAAAATATGATTAAAATGTAGACAGCTGAAGAAGTCAGAAAGTAGCTTCTACAAGACACTCTTTCCAGAAGTTTTATAATCACTATTTCCAACGTTGGCCACTCATGGTCACTCAATCCCAGAGCAAAAATTCACTGACATATCAGAGTGGGCTGAATCCAAATAGAGGCAAAAACCCAAAGTTCGGATTTTGGGAGATTCTAAACTTCCAAGTTAAGATCTTTTATCTTATTTTTTCTCAATGTTTAGCCCAGAGACCCACCTGCATCAGAACCATCTGGGCAACTGGTGTGAAAATGCAGATTCCTGGGCCCCACCAAAGACCTACCAAATAAAACTCTCTGGGATGGGGCCAATAATCTGCATTTTAACACGCTCCTTAGGTTATTCTTATCTGCACCAGAGTTTGGGAACCACTTTTAACAAAGCTCTCTGGGGTGATGAAAATGGTGATTTGGTGATGTGAATGTGGGTGCTTTATTTTTTTTAAGATTTGTCTATTCATCTGAGAGAGAGAGAGCAAGCGCACAGGGCAGGGGAGAGGGAGAGAAGCAGACTCCCTGCTGAGCACGGTGCCTGACACTGGGCTCAATCTCACGACCCTGAGATCATGACCTGAGCTGAAATCAAGAGTGGGAGGCTTAACCGGCTGAGCCAGCCAGGCACCCCGAATGTGGGTCCTTTAAAACAAACACATCTGAAGAAATTGGAACCCTTGCATACTGCTGGTGGGAATGTAAAATAGTCCACCACTCTGGGAAACAATAAGCGTTTCCTCAAAAGTGTCAACATCAATTACCATATATGATCCAGCAATTCCACTGCTGGGGAAATACCTGAAAGAATTGAAAGCAAGAACTCAGAGAGATTTTGCTACACTCGCGTTCACAGCAGCGTCATTACTCTACCAAACACGTAGAAGCAACCCAAGTGTTTTGTCAACAGATGAGTGAATAAACAAAATGTAGCGTATACACACAATGGAATATTATTCGGCCTTGAAAAGGACTGAAATTCTGACACATGTTACAACATGTTACAGACCCGAAAGGCATGATGCTAAGTGAAAGAAACCAGTCCCAAAAGGACAAATAACTCTAAGATGCCACTTACATGGGGTACCTAGAGTGCTCACATTCATAGAGACAGAAAACAGAACGGCTGTTGCCAGAGACTGTGGGGGAGACAGGGAACGGAGAGTTGGTGTTTAATCAGTATGGAACTTGGGGAACATGAAAACGTTCTGGAAAATGGATGGTAGAGATGGTTGCACAGCCACGAATACACTTAGTGCTACAGAACTGTACACTTAAAAAAATGGTGGCAGTGATATATTTTATGTTACGAATATTTTACCCCAATTAAACGTGCGTGTGCGCGCGCACTCACACACACATCTGAGACCAGTGATTACTTTGTCTGCAGTGAAAAATCAGAAAGGCTCTCACCAGGGGGCAATCACAAAAGTGTGAGCCAAGTTCAAGGCCAACTGCCGAAGGTTTTAACCATCTCACAAAATGTCCAGCCTTACCAGAAGACAAGGACTTCCAATTTGCTTCTGGGGGTGATTTAAAGTGCCCATTTGGGGCTGCATATCTAGATCTGGTTAGCAAAAAGTCGCCAGTGTCCCTGATTGGCCCAGCAGGATGAGGAATTACAGCCCTGAGCTCAAAGCAGAAACAAAAGCCAACAAAAGAATGCTCTTTTTTCCTGGGGTTTGAAAACGTTAGTTAACAACTACATAAGGCTGTAATTACTTATGTCTCCTACTAAAAAGCCCTGGATTTAGAAAGCCGATGTTGTTCTCAGGGCAGTGTTGGTTGCTGCCAATCTATATTTTCCCTCTTCTTTAGTGTTGGGAAACTGACCAATTTTACTACATAAAAGGGGCAGATTCAAGTGGTTTGCAAGCAATTTAGAGCAATTTTTTTGACAAGTACAGGCTGCTTTAGCAAAAAGCTTTGGAAGGCTGGAGGCGGCCATGGGTGCATTTCTAAACTCAATAAACCATAATACAATCTCACTAATACGATTTTTAAAAAATATCTGAATTATGGGTTTCTCGAATTTGAGACTTCTCTTTTCAAACGCAAGCACTGAACACGAGACAGCTTCATGGCAGACCTCGAATAAAGTGAGATGAAGCTATTTTGGTTTTGTTTTTATAAAACCTGCCCTTATTTTCAGGTTCAAGAGTCCCTGCAAATGTGCCGAGCCACATTCCCCTTCGATCGGCCGATCAGCCGGCCCTGCGCCGACCAACTCCCTGAGGCTCCCGTAACCACACACGCTCTTGCTACACTGTTAACTGTTCAGAGGATGAACAATAGAAATGGACCACAGGGTACATGCCAGCGAGGATGCTTTGTAAATGTGTTAGAGATACGTGGAAAATGACCGAAAGAGAGCACAGCAAAATGTTCACAGGGCTTCTCTCTCGGTCTGAGGCTTGTGAGTGAGGTTTACGTAGGTGTACGTGTCCATTTAAATCTGTTCTGCGTTTTCTAAACGTTCTACAATAAGCATAGTCACTCTTCTATAACCAAATACAAACGAATACATGTTATTGAAAACAAAAGGAAAACGAGTCTGCCTCCGGATCTGTTTTCTTTGGGGTCTGTGTCTTTCATTATGTGCCCACCCCTTCCCTTAGAACGTTCTTGTTCCTGGACTCCCACGCTGACCTGCGGACGCGAACCTTGCCTTCTGTCTCTCGCCTGTGGCCCTGGTTTCTGACCCGTGGTTCTCTGTATGTGCCTTCACCACTCTCAGCTCTTGGAGCCTCTGCCTTCTTGGCTCCCGGCCATGGGCTGCACACTTCCTCGGCCCTGACTGTGACGGTGCAGGGCCTGGCCCGCCCGGCTTCCCTTTCTGTGGCCGTGGCTGTTGGGGAACACGAATGCGTGACCGGAAGCAGAGGTTTGGATTTTTGATTCTGCAGACGTGTGCTTGTATTGTCAGCGTGTTGGTCTGCTCGGGCTGCTGTAACAAAATGACACAGCCTGGGTGGCTTACACAAAAGACATTTTTTCTTTACCGTTCTGGAGGCTAGAAGTCTAAAATCAAGGTGTCTGCGGGGCTTGGTTCCTTCGGAGGCCCCTCTCCTTGGCCCACACACTGCTGCCTTATCTCTGGGTCCTCCCATGGCTTTTCCTCTGGGCGCGGGCCCCTGGCGCCTCTTCCTCTTCTAAGGACACGGGTCACATTGCAGAGGCCATCCTAACCACCTCATTTTAACTTAATTGCCTCTTTCAAGTGTCTCCAGATACAGTCACATTCTGAGGTACTGGGAGTCAGGTCTTCAACATGCAAATTTAGAAAAGACACCATTCAATCCATAATAGGGTTCTCAGCTGTGAACAAAACTCATTCTAGGCAGTTTGAGCAGAAATGGCATTTGTAAAAGGATAGTAAGTAGCTCACAGAATCTCCTAGAAGATGGGGGTGTCTGGCAGAGACTCTCCGCAACCCAGCCAAGACCCAAGCCACCTGTCAGGACTGCTCCGGTGGAGACACTACAGCCATCACCAAGAAGGCCAGAAAGTTCCCACTAGGATTTGGCTTTGGGACAGAAATTGCACTTCTATTGCTATGTCTGGTCGTGAAGAGCCTCGATCGAAGGTTTGTGCCTTAGCTGCAAGGCAAGCTGGGAAAGTGAGCCATTGTCTTCTACCTTGGGGGAGGCAGAAGTAAAGAGTCAAGAGGGAGGAAATTCCTAAGTACAGGAAGGATTTGAAAAGGTGCTTGGCAGCCAAAAGCAAGAAAAATATCTATTATGCTGCAGATAAAGACATTTTAGAGTTACGTTCTCAACTAGATCCCCCTCGTTCTTTATATCCTGAGTTCGATTTTCTTTTATGCTTGATTTTTACACAGTTCTATCTAATTATGGGAGTAATACATGCTCAGTGGAAGAAAATTTGAAGATTCAGAAGAACACAAAGAAAAGGATCTTATTTTTCTAATTTTTTAAAGATTTATTTATTTGAGAGAGAGAGTGCGTGAGCGTGGGGGGGGCATGCTGAGGAAGAGGGAGAGTGAGAATCTCAAGCAGACTCCCCACTGAGCCAGGAGCCTGATGTGGGGCTCGATCTCATGACCCTGAGGTCATGGCCTGAGCTGAAATCAAGAGTCAGATGCTTGGGGCGCCTGGGTAGCTCAGTCGTTGGGCGTCTGCCTTCGGCTCAGGTCATGATCCCAGGGTCCTGGGATCGAGCCCCACATCGGGCTCCCTGCTCGGCGGGAAGCCTGCTTCTCCCTCTCCCGTTCCCCCTGCTTGTGTTCCCTCTCTCGCTGTGTCTCTCTCTGTCAAATAAATAAATAAAATCTTAAAAAAAAAAAAAGAGTCAGATGCTTAACCGACTGAGGCACCCAGGTGCCCCAAAGAAAAGAATTTTAAATACTTGTAATCTTACCTCCCAGAGATCAACTCAGTTGCCATTTTGGTACACGGCCTCCCATTCTTTTTTATATGTGTACGTACTATAAAGACTTTAATATGCATGTTATTCTGTAGTCTTCTGCTTTGACTTATCAATATGTCATGAATGATGGGTTTTCTGAGTCAATTTCTCCCCCAAATAACTTTACACTATTAAGGGGCCTAATAGCCTTTAATTTAGCCTATATCAAAATTAGAAATTTTTTCACTGGGAAATGCTAATTTTTATATGTATCTTTCCTTGAGATGCCCTTTCTGGGAAAAAAAAAAAAATAATAACAAAACCAAAGAATATCTTGACATTTTCTTTTCTTCAAGTGAAGATCCTCCTGTGACCTTATTTATAAGGTCATTCCAGCCAGTGGTGATTGGCTGTTCTATTCACCCAAATTAAAATGACTGTGAACATTTGTAGCTATTAATATCTTATTGTATCTTTTGACACTCTACTAACTGATGGATACAAGGAATGTTTGCATTTTTTTGAAAAGTCCTTGTGTAATTTATTATTCTTTTAAAATTTTATTTATTTATTTGAGAGAGACAGAGAGAGAGATAGTGCGTGCACAAGAGTGGGGGGAGGGGCAGAGGGAGAAGTAGGGCTCCATCCCAGGACCCCAGGATCATGACCTGAGCCGAAGGCAGATGTTTAACCGACTGAGCCACCCAGGTGCCCAAGTAATGTTTGTATTAACCAGAGAATATCTAACCTCATTTAGAATCTCCTTGTCACACCTTACATCCACAGATGATTTGCTGTTCCCATTTTGTTTGTGAAGAGGTCACTGAGGGACCCAAGAAGGCATACAGATCTTTCCCAGAAGGTCTGCCACTCCTTTGGGGTCTGGGGCAAGCTCTGCAATTAAAGTTCCATAAACTCATCCCTGCATTCACCGCAAAGTTTCGGATGAACTGATCCATATTAGAACAATATCTGGGCTTGTCAGCTGTTCATCTCCAAGACTCCTGTATTCACCAGTGAAACAAAAAGTCAGGCACCATGCTTTATAGAGGTACTATGCACTTATTCAAGAAAGCTACTGATATCTGTGTTTGAAAACCCCAAATTCATGATAAACCTTCAGTCTTGTCTTTTTTTTTTTTTTCCTGGCCTGTAGTAGGCCAAATAATGGCCTTCCAAAGATGTCCTGCCCTAATCTTTGGAACCTAAAAATATGTTATCTTACATGGCCAAAGGGATTTTGCAGATGCGATTAAGGTTATGGACCTTAAGATAGGACAATTATCCTAGATTCTCCAAATGGGTCCAATCTAATATCTTGAGTCCTTAAAAGCAGAGAACTGTCTCTGATGGGAAGCAGAGGAGAGATGTGGCAGAAAGAAAAGTCAGAGAGATTTGAAGCATGAGAAGGACTCAATCAGGCTTTGTTGGAGGGGGCCACATGAAAGCATGAGGAGGAATTTGGGCAGCCTCTAGGAGTCAAGACCAACCAGCCCCCGACTGACAGCCAACAAGAAAACGAAGACCTCAGTCCTGTAATCACAAGGCACTAAATTCAGCCAACAATCTGAATGTGTTTGGAGGTAGAGTCTTACCCAGAACCTCCAGAAAGGGCCTGCCAACACCTCGATTTTGGCATTGTAAGACCCGAAGCAGAAGATCCAATTGAGCCACACCGTATCCAGACTTCTGACTTACAGAATTGTGAACTAATGAATAGGTTTTGTTTTAAAACACAAATCATGGTAATCTGCTATGGTAACATTGGAAACTAACATGTGGCCTGAAATGAAAATCCACCCTTGAGAAGTACGATCCATTTTAAACCTTAGTTATTAGGTTAAAAATAGAACTTTCTGTAACGCAGGAATATGGACATATGAATTACGATAACATCATAATTAGTGCAGAAAACTTCAAAATCAAACAATTATTGCATGACCGCAGACCAGCTTAAAATGGTGCTCAACACTATGAACATTCCCTCCTTGCTTTCGGGAGCTTTCCTTCAGAAGGTTGTGGATGTTTTGCATTTAACATTTATCATGTTTAAAGAAGAAAAGAGGTTCGGTAGTCTTGGAAAAGTTAAAACAGATTCTAATTCAAGGATTCTATTTACTGTCATCTTTGTAAGTGGAGGGGATGAGAATTTGTAAAGCTTTTTTAAAATCATACTGATAGGTCAGTCCTGAAACACCGAGAAGATTAAGATTCCAATCTCATGATCCAAGGTGGCAGTTTGCCAACAAAGTTAGAGCCTAGTGAAATGCAGTTCTAGCCAGGCAGAAATTAGGAGAAGAGTTATTAAGAGGGGTTCCCAGAAATCAGAAGCAGCCTCAGATTTGCAGGCAGCTAATTTCAGGGGTCAATACATTGACTGTGTCTATACTCTGCTTCAGGCTTGGATGTAGTCAGAGAACAGAAGCCACAGAGAAATACATCGGAGGCACCCTAATGATGTGCAAAGTGGGCTGTGGGTACCCTGAGCCCACAGAGACGCTTCCTTGTTATTAGTCATAATTGCTTATCATTATTGGATGATTGCCTGATGTGCATGCGATCATCTAGGGAATAAAATTTTTTTCAACACTGACACATAGAAGCATATTCCTCTAATCTGTGGTGTTTTAAAGATGTTCCATGTGTCTACTTCGTGGCCAAACTCATGTTTGCTTTGGTTTTTAAGATTACTTAGGTAGCCTTTAAGAAAGATGCATTCAATTGCTTTATTTAAATGTCTATTGCAAGGACGCCTGGATGGCTCAGTGGTTAAGCGTCTGCCTTCTGCTCAGGTCATGATCCTAGGGTCCTGGGATTGAGCCCTGCATCGGGCTCTCCGCTGCAGCGGAGAGCTTGCTTCTCCCTCTCCCACTCCCCCAGCTTGCGTTCCCTCTTTCACTGTGTCTCTCTCCGTCAAACAAATAAATAAAATCTTAAAAAAAAATGTTTATTGCAAAATACAAACGTCTGATATCCTCCGTCCCAGGTGTCATATTAGAATATGCATATAAAATATAGGTGCAATTGAAAGAGAATTATATTTATATTATCCACAACTCAGAGCCTACCAAATGAGACCAAGACTAGACACAAAGTTGGAACATATTAACTAGATCCTTTGAAGTGTTAAGATGGGGCGCCTGGGTGGCCCAGTTGTTTAAGCGCCGGACTCTTGGTTTTGGCTCAGGGCTTGAGATTCTCTCTCTTTCTCCCTCTGCCCCTCCTGCTTGTGCTCTCTCTCTCTCTCTGTCTCTAAAATAAATAAATAAATCTTAAAAAATAAGTAAAGTGTTAAGACAAATAATCATGTAATACAGTTCTGTGCGAATGAACACAAAGTCTTACTAAGATTGCATGCAACAGCCAAACCTCTAATCAGATTTCTAAATTTTATTCGAATAGTAGAGTTACCTTTATTGTTTTTGTACCAGTTTTATAACTCTGCATCACTTTCAGTCTGTACTACTACCGTTAGCCATTATAAAATATTAAGTAACAGCTTCAAAAACATTGCATGTTAAAGGAAAAATAGTAATTTTACTGTGGAGAAACATGGAGGTTACTTCCTTAACCAAGTGATTCAAGTTAACATCATCAATAATGGGACAAACTGACCTCCTGATCTCGGGCACATCACCACTTCTCTGATATTGCTGGCAAATATGCACAACCCGAATCTAAGCGTCAGTAAATACAGAAACCTAAATTGAGGGATATTCTACTAACAACTGGCCTGTACAATTTTTAAAATGTCAGTATCATGAAAGACAAAGAAAAACGGAGAAATTGTTCCAGATTTTAAAAACACAAAGAGGATATGACTGATAAGTGGGTAATATGATCCTGGATTGGATTCTGGATCAAAGGGGGAAATTTGCTATAAAAGACATTATTGGGGGGTACCTGGGGGGCGCATTTGGTTAAGCAATGGACTCTTGGTTTCCACTCAGGTCCTGATCTCAGGGTTATGAGATCGAGCCCTGTATCTGGCTCTGTGTTGAGTGCAGAGTCTGCTTAAATTTCTCTCTCCCTCTGTCCCTCCCCCACCTCTCTGTCTCTGTCTCTCTCTCTCTCAAATAAATCTTTTTTAATAAAAGACATTATTGGAACAACTGGCAAAATTTGAATATGGACAGTATCATAGACCATAATATTGTTTCAATCGTATATTCTCCGAATTTGGTCATTTTACTATGGTTATGAAAGACAATGTCCCTGTTCTCAAGAAATACACGTTGAGGGGCATCCAGGTGGCTCAGTCGGTGAAGTGTCCGCCTTGGGCTCAGGTCATGATCCCAGGGTCCTGGGATCGAGCCCTGCGTTGGGGGGTCCCTGCTCAGCGGGGCGTCTGCATCTGCTTCTTCCTCTCCCTCTGCCCCTCCCCGCTGTTGTTCTCTCTCTCAAATAAATAAATAAAATCTGTAAAAAAAAAAAAGAAAGAAAGAAAGAAAAGGAATACATGTTGAAATATTTAGGGGCTAAAAGGGCATAAGATCTGCAATTTACTCTCAAAAGACTTAGATAACTAATAATAATAACAACAATCAAATATATAGAGAACAACAATAGAGATTATGTAAATTTAGTTATAATTTTTCAAATATATTTATTATATATCTGTATTTAATGTAAATATATTTATTTATATATAATTTTAATATATATTATAGAGAGAGAGACCCAGAGAAAGAGAGAGATAAAGTGATAAAGCAAGTTTGCAAAATGTTAAGAACTGGTAAATCTGGATGAAGGATATACCTGAGAACCTGAGGTCTTTATACTATTTCTAAATGAAACTCACCTGTAAATTTAAATTATTTCAAAGTAAAAAGTTCAAATTAAATATAATAATAAGTAAACATTAAAAACATATTCCAGCTGTGACAATTCTGGGACTCCAACTATATACCCTGCCCCAAAGCAGGCAAATGTTAATTCAACTCAAACTGTGTAAGCCTTTTGGTTAAATTTGTTCATAAATATCTCACCCCAAGTTAATGTTAATTCCTTATCAATGTCCTCCTTGTTTTCTCACCAACAAATATTATACAAAGGGAGGTTGCTAGAACGAAACACTGCATTGAGCTGAACCATTGACCTGAGAGATTTGTGCTTCCTCAAAGCAACCCAGAGGGACTGAAATAGGCAAACAGGATTAAAATGCACCCATTAGCCAAGCTGTTTACACCCCAATTTCAGCGCTACTCTTAAGTGGAACTGACCTAGAAACAAGATGCATTCATGGATACATAACTGGCAACTCCCCCCAGAAATTAACTTATACCAAACTTTCCATTAAGAAACTGAGGTGACTCAATTCTCTTTTTTCCACTACTGTTTTACTATTGAGGAAATATGACAACGTTAGCACTAGAAAATTAAATTCTGCTTATTTAGATAAGAGGAAAGGTAATGCCATTTCATTTCTGAACAAGTCTTTTAATAGTGTATTTTAAAATAGTTTCTCGCTCAAAAAGGAAAATACTATGTATACATTTATACAATTTTGAATAGAATTTTCTATTACAAAATC
Source organism: Callorhinus ursinus (assembly GCF_003265705.2). Lineage (NCBI taxonomy): Eukaryota > Metazoa > Chordata > Mammalia > Carnivora > Otariidae > Callorhinus > Callorhinus ursinus. Next base: position 5,209,075 of record NW_027397078.1, on the reverse strand, counting down.
TGTATCTCAGCTATTGTCAATGAATGTGCACGGTGTAGATAGCATATTTTAGGTTGAAAAATAGAGTGCTTCAGAAAAATACATTACATCTTAAGACTTTAATTTTCCCTCAACTTATTTATGACAGATACAGCTAGCCAATAAAAAGACAAAGAATAAACATATAGAAAAGAATCCTAGCCTTTCTCACTGCCTAGTGCCTACACCCATGATCCTCCGAGGGACAAGTTATAATTGCCCCCTAGGATGGAGAAAGAAGACACACAAAATCCAGCTCTGATTATGTAATCAGATTGCTAATCACCAAGCAATGATAATCACAGTACAAAACTACAAAATCCAGAGACCACAAGCAAATGAGTCAGCAGCAATTATTTAACAGCCTAAAAACCAGCTGGATGGGGGAAATTCTCTAGGGCCCCTTGAGTCTGAAGGATATTGGGATCTCTTTAAAGCATTTTTTCAAATACTTTATTTTTTTTCTAAATTTCTTTTACTTAAGTAATCTCTACACCCAACATGGAGCTCAAAGTCATGACTCTGAGATAAAGAGTCACACACTCTTCCAACTGAGCCAGCCAGGTGCCCCTCAAATACTTTAAAAACAAAGGAGGGGCACCTGGGTGGCTCAGTCAGTTAAGCGTCTGACTCTTGGTTGCAGCTCAGGTCATGATCTCAGAGTCTTGAGATGGATCTTCGTGTTGGGCTCCGTGCTCAGTGGGGAGTCAGCCTGAGATTCTCTCCCTCTCCCTCTGCCCTTCCCCTACTCGTGCTCACTCTCTCTCTCTCAAATAAATAAATAAATCTCTTTTAAAAATTGAAAAAAAAAGAAAGGAAACCTGTGCAAAGTCTTTACAGCTTTAGACATCATTTTATTTATTTATTTATTATGTATTTATTTATTTTTAAAGATTTTATTTATTTACTTAGAAATCATTTTAAAGATCCAGTATCAATGCCATGTTTTGGTATCTATTTTTTATTCAGCAGCATGTTATTTTGTAAAATTTCAAACCTTCAGAAAAGTTTCAAGAATAGTAAAATGAACCCCTATATACCCTTCACCAAGATTCACCAGTTGTAGCACATTTATTTTCTCCCCTCTCCCACTATATATATATTTTTATTTTTTTTCCTGTTTCTCTTTTTCTTTCCTTCTTTCTTTTTCTGAACCATTTGAGTTTGTTGCAGACATGACACTTCAATTCTAATATTTCAACGTGTATCTTTTAAGAATAAGGACATTCTCCTACATAACCACATTCTGATTGTCACATTGAAAAATTTAATATTGGTACAATGCTGTTGTCTAATATACAGTCTATATTTAAATTTCCCCAACTTTCCCCCAAAATGTCCTTTATAGCTGGTTTTTAAAAATTCAGGTTCTGGGGCATCTGGGTGGTGCAGTCAGTTAAGCGTCTGTCTTCGGCTCAGGTCATGATCCTGGGGTCCTGGGATCAAGTCCCGCTTCCAGCTCCCTGCTCAATGAGGAGCCTGCTTCTCCCTCTCCCTCTCCCCCTCTCCCCCTTGTGCTCTCTCTTTGAGAGAGAGAATGGTAGAGAGAGAGCGTGAGAGGGAGGAAGGTCAGAGGGAGAAGCAGACTCCCTGCCAAGCAGGGAGCCTGATGCGGGACTCGATCCTGGGACTCCAGGATCGTGACCTGAGCCGAAGGCAGTCGCTTAACCAACTGAGCCACCCAGGCACCCTAAATAAATAAAATTCTTTAAAAATAAAATCAAATAAAAATTCAGTTTCTCATAAAGGATCACACACTACATGTCTCTTTAGTCTCCTTTAATCTAGAAGGATTCCTAGTTGTTTTTTCTTGTTTGGTTTTTGGTCTTTCATGACGCTGACATCTTTAAAGAATCCAGGCCAGTTGTTTTGGAGTTTTGGCCTACATTTAGGGGGGAGGGGGAAACTAAGCCCCAAAGTAAGTTAGAAATGGAATAGAAGAATAACTTTGTAGTTAGATTCAAAGTCCAGCCTTAGTAGTGACTTGAAACAAGTTTCTTAGTCTTCTCTGAGCCTTGGTTATCTGATTTGTTAAATGGGTATAATGATCCTCATTTTACAAGGCAGTTGTGAGGATTATAAATTGGCACAAACAACTTGATGATTTGTATCAAAAATCTTAAACAGACTTGTATTCTTGGACCCAGTAGTTTTATTTCTAGCGATTTATCCTTAGGAAATTATCAGAGATACTAGACAAAGATATAGGGAGTGATAGTCATTACCATGGGTGTCAGCGGAGTGGGTGGGTATGAACTGTGCTACACACTCCATCTTTCTTTATCATCCTCAGGCTCCTTCTCTTCATCATTCATTGCCAACATTTATTAAAGGCTACCCTGTGTCCAGCACTGTGCTGAGTTATAGATTGCTGTGGCAAGTTTGAAAGTCATGCTTACGGTGCTTGGGGGGCTCAATTGGTTAAGCGACTGCCTTTGGCTCAGGTCATGATCCTGGAGTCCTGGGATCGAGTCCTACATCGGGCTCCCTGCTCAGCGGGGAGTCTGCTTCTCCCTCTGACCCCCACCCCACCCCCGCTCATGCTGACTCTCTGTCTCACATTCTTTCTCTCTCAAATAAATAAATAAAGATCTTAAAAAAAAAAAAGAAAGAATGAAAGTCATGCTTAGGAGGAGCATTAGATAATATGGAAGAGAAGTAAAAATATAGGGTTTAAAGAGGAATAAAGACTGTATATAATGAGATCCCAATTTTGTTTTACGTTTCCACAATTATGTTTATAGAGGAACCTAGAAAGAAGTAAAATACCATTTTTACACTGGGAGGTGGAATTTGGGGTGAATTCTGTTTATAACAACAAAAACAAGGGAATTTGCTTATAAATTTTATGCCACTAAATGCAAAGCCCTGTGCTTAGCAGCCATCAATTCCACTCATGGGTGATTGGCAAAAATTGGTCATATGACCACTCATAGGTAAAAGGAGGACTTGGAAATTTAATCACTGATTCCCAGCTATAACTCCCTATAAAAAGGAAGAGATTTTAAATGGATAGCTAGCTATCTCTGTCATCATAAAATCTATTTTTGTGTAATATGAATGTAACCATACAACATTTATTTTGGTTAGATTTTCCTACCCACATATCTTTCTTAACCGATTCTCTTCAATCTTCCTGAAGCATTGTGTATTGTTGGTAAATTGCACAAACCTGGATTTTATTTTTTTATTCTGACAACCTCTGACTCTTAGTTGATAAATGTAGTCCACTTATATTTAATGCGATTGCTGATGCATCTGCAATAGTTTCTGCCATCTTATTTCTGCCTTCTGTTTTTCCCACCTTTTCTATTTTTTCCCCCTTTTCCTGCCTTATTTAGGATTAAGTTTTCAAAATTTATTTTCGGGGTGCCTGAGTGGCCCTGACTTGGGGCTTGATGCCAGGATCCTGAGATCATGACCTGAACCAAAATCAAGAGTCTGACGCTTAACTGACTGAGCCACCCAGGCGCCCCTGTCATCCATCTTTATATTTTGGACTTTTATAATAGGAGCTTTCTTTCTGAAGAATGTATGGTAGCATACTCTCAGTTCTTTATCTGGAAATATCTTTACTTTACCCTCGCTCTTAAGAGATACTTCTCTAAAAACATTGTCTTAGTAAAAAGGAAGAAGAAAGAAGAAGAAGAAGGAGGAGGAGGAGGAGGAGGAGGAGGAGGAGGAGGAGGAGAAGTAGAAAAAGAATACCTGAAGAATATAAATTTCAAAGTAAAATTCCCTCCACCTACTCTCCATCATGTGACTTCAGACCAAGATATAACCAAGGTTAAGAGATTCTTTTGTATTCTTCTATATGATTTTATTTATTAAAAGATTTATTTATTTATTTGAGAGAGAGAGAGGAGTATGAGCAGGAGGGGCAGAGGGAAAGGAAGAGAGAATCCCAAGCAGACTCTGCACTGAGTGTGGAGCCTGACATGCAGCTTGATCCCATGACCCTGAGATCATGACCTGAACCAAACCAAGAGTCAGATGCTTAACTTACTGCACCACCCAGGCTCCCCTATTCTTCTATATGATTTTAATTCACATGCATGCATGTGTTTATTTACAAAAATGGGATTATAATATGTACATGGCTGCGCTACTTGCTTTTTATGGTTTAGAAATAGGTACTAGATATATTTCTCTATCATTATAATAACTATATAGTATCCTATTTTATAAATATACTATGATTTATCCTTTCCTATATTTATGGGTATTTTTTGCTTCTATAAATAAAGCTGCAAAAAACATTTCTTATACACACACCTTTGTCTATGAAACTGACTTATTACATGGGCTGAACTTAATGGATGCAAGCAAAGATTTAAAAAAAAGATAACCCATCTGAGCATACAATTCTAGGTTAACAATTATTTTGTTTTCACACTTTAAAGGAATAATCCAGTGTCTTCTGGTTTTATTTTTCCTATTGATAAATCTGCTATCAATTCAATTACTTTCCATTTTTTGGTAATCCTCTTTTTTCTTTCTAAATGTTTTTAAGATTTTTCTCTTTGTCTTTGGTGTTCTTCAGTTTTACTATGATAAATCTAAGAATATATGTTTTTATTAGTGTTCTCAGAGCTCATTGTACTTCTTCAACCTGAAGATTCATACGTTTCAACAATTCTAGAAAATTCTCCAACATTATGTATTTGAAAATTAGTTTTCCCTTATTCTTTCTGTTCTCTCCTTCAGAATATTCACTTAAATGTATATTGAATTATCTCATTATATCCTCCATGTCTCTTGTCCTCTCATATCTTCTGTCTCTATGTTTCTGAGTGCTGAATTCTATGAACATTTTTTAGATTTTTCTTCCAGTTCACTTGTTCTGTCTTCAAATCTGTCTAATCTCTTTAACCCATTCATTGAGTATGTAATTTCAATAACTATATTTTTCATTTCTAAAAGTATTTAGACTTTTTTTAAATCTGTTTGATTGTTTTTTATGTACTCTTGTTCCTTGCTCATATTTGTAATTCCATTTCATATTTCTCTCAGTAGTTTAACTAGTAACACTAATTGCCTTTCAAGAGGGGATTAAATGACAGTGAAAGAAGATTGGAGAGAAGACTTCTGAATGCATCTCTTTTGATGCCATCTCAGACCTGGTGAATCAATTGATGAAATTAAACTCAAGGTAACTTTTAAAATATACTAATTTTATAGTTTGAATTTGACACATCTAACATCTGAAATTCAGGAAAGTTCAATTCTGTTGTCTTTTGATTCTGCTGACTGGCTTGTTTCTTCAAGTGTTTTCTAATTTTGTTTTGGTTTCTACATGAATGAACTTTGTGGATATCCCGAGGAATCTGGTTTGAGGGCCAGATTCCTCCAGAGACAATTTCCATTGTCTTCTATCAATCACCACAGGGTGTTATGAAGCCAAGACCACTTGAAATTAAATACCTTAGACTTTTTATGTGATACAAATTTGAATTCTAAGCACATATGCAGGCAGGCTTATAGTTATAAATTTTCAGGGGGAACATTTTTTCCCACCTGAAGGGGAAATTGAGACAGATTAGACTCATTTTCTCCCCTTGCTGAAAGTGGATTGCTTTCTGTCCTGTCTTTTCACTGTGCTATAGTTCTGAGAGGGTCCTGACTTCATGTGAAGTTGTGGTTCTAACACCCTCATTGTGTGGGCCCAGAGCCGGTGTCTTGTGTCCTTGTGCAGGCATTAAGAACCAGAGTTCTGTGTTCCTAATAAGGGCAACTATGAGTGGCTTTGGGCTTCCCTATCACTTTGGTTTCTGTTTTCTGTTCCTTTTTTTTTTTTTAAGATTTTATTTATTTGTCAGAGAGAGAGGGAGAGAGAGACAGAGCACAAGCTGGGGGAGCCGCAGACAGAGGGAGAAGCAGGCTCTCCACTGAGCAGGGAGCCCAATGAGGGGCTCGATCCCAGGACCCTGGGATCATGACCTGAGCTGAAGGCAGACGCTTAACCAACTGAGCTACCCAGGCATCCCTTCCGTTTCTTTTTGACACCTGGCAATTTCCTTTACTGTCTAGGAAGCTTGTATTTTATCCAGGATTTCTAGATGTCTTATTATGGAAAGGTTTATTGGACTACCCAGCTTTTCATGTAATATGAAGTAAAAAAGAAAGAAAAAACAAACCAAGATCCTTTGATCTTTACAACAACCCTACAAATTAGGCATTTATTATCCCCACTTCATTATTGTGGAAATTGAGCCTCAAGCCAGATAAAGATCACATAGTTCTATCAAGTAGCAGAGTCTGGATTTGAATCTGGTACTGTCTAGTGCCAAAGTTCATAACTGTTTAAACACTAAGCTATATTGCCTCTTACTATACTCTGCTTTTTTGTGTATTCTTTTCCTTTTGGAAGATGTTAATTATATCTATCATCAGAAAAAAATTAAATAGCTTTTAAAGGTACCATAAGTTTAAGAAATAGCCCTTGCTTATAAAATGTATTCATTTATTAAACCAGATAAGCTCTGCTATCAATGCCCTGTAGCTAGGCCAAGGTCATCCATTGTCTCTGCCAAGTACCTTATGGGGAGAACTGAATATAATATCTGAACCAAGGTATTATCATACCTTTCCTTCCCTTGACTTTGTTGTGTTTACCTTTTCCCTATAAGCCCATCATTTTCTACATCACTCTCTCCCCAGGCTGCTACTAGCTCTAAAGAGTAGTAATAAATAAGATTGGGTCCCTGCTACACTTTTGGCAAGCAGGAAAGGCTTCTTGGACACAGTAGATATAGACCTTACCGGTCTAGGTTGTTGATTAGAAAAGCATGCTGGAGGACATGTAAGCCTTAATGAAGTCTGAGTAGATTACATCTATTGCTTCCCCAGGATCAGCATGACATGGCACTCAGCAGAAAACAGAATCAGTCTGGTACACTGGCTCACCATGGGCTCATACTACTAGCCACACACTGATTTTTGCTTTCTTAAGTGCTGGAAAATTGATTGGTTTGTAATTTGTTCCGATATTTCCCCCAGTATGTTGGTGTCTATAATTATTTGGGTTATCCTTTCTTTTTCCTTTTTAAAACACACACATACACATGCACACACACGTGCACACACAATTTGTCCTTTCTCAGGCTTTAGGGACACTTAGGCCCTAATTTAGTTGCTGAGGATGCAGGGGTAACCCTTTTAGACAAGTCTGTGATCTCATAGAATAAATGGTCTAATGTGGAAGTTAAATAAACAATTTCAGATAGGCATAAATGCTATGCAGTATTTGAAGCAGGTGATAAATACCGAGCATTTGAATTGGGGGTGGGGTGCTACTTTAGAGTTCTTCAGGATTGTTGGCCAGGAGAGACTTCAGAATCTGGGCCATCACTGTTTCTGATTCCCTTTCTACCTTTCTGCAATGGTTTTCCTTCATTTTTCCAACCTCCAAATATTAGAACGCCCCAGAGGTCATCCCTGGACTTCTTTTTGATCTTCATTCAATGCCTGGATCCCACCCAGTTCCTTGATTTTAAATATTTTCTGTACTTTATCCTTAAATGAACAGAGTATGTATAGAACACTAACATTTGTCTAAGAAATGGGTAGGGTAGAGGGGCACCTGGGTGGCTCAGTCAGTCAAGCGTCTGCCTTCAGCTCAGGTCATGATCTCAGGGTCCTGGGATTGAGCCTTACTGGTCAGGCTCCCTGCTCAGCGGTGAGTCTACTTCTCCCTCTCTCTCTCTGTTCCTCCCCCTGCTCATGCTCTCTGTCTCTGTCTCTCTTTCTCTCAAATAAACAAATAAAATCTTAAAAAAATAAAAAGGGGGTAGGGTAGAATACAAAAATATATGTGTGTTGTCAAGAATTGTAAAGGGTCGGAGATTTCATCCTACTTGCAATCTAACAAATTAGCCTGCCATAGTTTCATGGATTCTGGTAGAAGATACATGATTCTTGGGTCTTATAATTCCGTCTCGTAGTTCTTTTGACAATTTAACTAACTTGTAACTCTAATTGCCTTCAGAGAGGGGATTGAATGACTATGGACTAAGGTTGGAAAGAAGACTTTTGAATGCATCTCTTTTGACGCCATTTCAGACCTATTGAACAAGTTGATAAAGTCAAACTTAAAACAACATTTAAAATACCTTTTTGTAGTTTGAATTTGACACATCTAATATCTGAAATTCAGGAGGGTCAAACATCTCCAGACCCAGTTCTCTCCTCATTACCTTTTCTGTTCCCACCCTGGACCATGACCATTTTTGTTTCCTTTGGCAACAGCCTCCTATTTCCATCCTTTCATCCCTACAGGTCTACACTACAGCCAGAGCAATCCTTTTAAAGTGTGTAAGATCATGACCCTGTGTAAAATCAACGCACTTCTTTGCTCAAAACTCTCTGATCACAAAGAACAGAGACAAAAGAATTTATCCACTCACAGAAGGAGCACGAATCAGACTACTGGCATTTAAGCCAGGTCCCCAAGCTCCACTTCCTAAAGGGTGACATAAAGAGGATCATATGTGATGCCTTCTCATGCAGTGGGTTACATTACAAGAAAGGAACCCTAAGCTCCTTGGGAACCTGAATATTTTATAACTGGCAGTAATCCTTCCCTACACTCCCAAGGGGGATACTATCTCTATCTTTCAAGGCTGTTAGGGCTATAAACATCCTTGAAAAGATAGTCCAGAACAAAAGCAATCAATGACTCTGTTCACAAGATAGGCAGAAACATGAGAGAACCATGGAGAATTATCTCCCAACATGTATTTGCTTACATTGTTTTTTAACAGAATGATAAACAAAAGCATCTTTGTTTTAAATTCCTGAAAGAGAAACAAAGGCAACAGGGTGGGAAGGACAGGGGTGGAAGCTAGACATCTCTGAATATATCTTGTTATGTATATTTGATTTTGAAACTATTTTACATAATTCGAAAACAAAATTAAATTTTCAAAAGGCAATCCCTAAGAAACAAAAACTACATGAAACAAATGAACCGAATTGTCTATCAAATTGACACACAAACCACACAGAGAATAATTATTTCAAGTTATTTTTAAATAAAGTAATTTGTCTGTATATCCTTAATGGGATATACTCCAAAGGCACAAGGAAATCCAAAGCATCTTAACACCTTTCAGCAATCTTGTTAATAACAATGTTGGTGTTGGTATTCTGAGACTGTTTCATGTAATATGTTGAAATTGGGAACCCGAATTTTGGGTATGAGAGAATAAATAGAGGTACAGATCAAACGTCAAAGAGGTTAAGGCAAACCCTGCAGTTCTGAATTTAAATTAGAAGTACTATATATGGGGTGTCTGGATGACTCTGGATTTCAGCTCAGATCATGATCTCAGGATCCTGGGATCAAGCCCCGAGTTGGGCTCCACGCTCAGTGGGGAGACTGCTCGAGGATTCTCTCTCTCTCTCTCCCTCTGCCCTTCCTCCCCACTCATGCATGCTCTCTCTCTCTCTCTCAAATAAATAAATAAATCTTTTTTCTTTTGAAGTATGACTCATAATATATTTTATCTTTATAGAAAAAAAATCAATTTCCAAGCTCTGACATTGAAAAGGTCTGGAAACCATGACCAATCCAGCAGCATTGAATGCCCAATTCGTAGTATCCAAATACTATTTCACACTAAAATAGACCAGGACTCCTTGAAGAAATGGCTGCTTTCAATTCTGGGATGGGAAAAGTATAAGAGAAGCTTGGAATATCTTGTCATATTAGAAAGTAAGGAAGCTATCAATGAGTGCTGGGAACGTATCAAAAGAATTCAGGTGCCAACTTACTAGAACTCCCACTTGCCAAATATTTGAGTATCCATAGGAAGTATAATTGCATAGGATGGAAACATGCTGGGTATATGTAAAGTCATGAGTTCATAGTAAGATATATAAAAAAAAAACAAAAACCAAACCCCTCACTGATCACCTGAAGATAACGGTAGGGAACTAATAAATCATTTTGAAAACTGGTCAACAAAGAGAAAGAATCAAGATTCACCACCCTCCCAATGCCATTTATATGCCAAAGACTCCCAAATTTTCCACTTCTAAATCCAACCTCTTCCCTGAACTTGAGACTTATATGTTCACCTGCCTATCCAAGATCTCCATTTGAATATCTAATAGTCATGGCAAATTCAATTTATGTCCCAAACTAGAATCTTGATTCTCTTTTCTTTCTTTCTTTCCTTCTTTCTTTCTTTCTTTCTTTCTTTCTTTCTTTCTTTCTTTCTTTC